>NC_134701.1:44035000-44335000 GCF_043290135.1 Rhipicephalus microplus
GGCGTGATAACGTCGCGCGAGTCACTAGTAATCAAGCCACTACATCGAGTAACAGCGTTTATGTTATTACCATCTCAAAGACAATTCGTTTATATGCATGAAGGCAGGTTAGAGAGCGCTTGCGTTGTTGTGAGGCTAGATGACGTCACGTGAGTCACTAGTGATCACATCACTAGGCTGAGTGACAGGGTTCAAGTTATTACTGTCTTAAAGACATTTCGCTTGATATGCATGACGAAAGGCTCAGACAGTGCGCGTGTGGGTGATATGCACGATGACGTCACCTGAGTAACTGGTGACCAGGTCATTTGCCTGGGTAGTAGGTATTAAGGTATTACTGTGTGGACGGTGTTTCCTTTGATATGCAAGTCGAAGGTGTGAATAGTGCGTATGCTGTTGGTAGGCATGATGAATTCGTGCGAGTCACATTGTATCACTAGTGACTCGTTCATATTTTATTTTATACATCTTGGTAATATTTCCTCATAAATTCACTTCGAAGCTATTCACTTCACGCGTTCCCGAAAATTCAGGGTCGCTATGAAGTCAGGATTTCGTCAGGAATAAATTCGCTGGCGTCTGCATTAAATCGGCTAGCGGTTAGAATAATTTCAGTGGCACTTGGATTAAAATGAATGCCACCTGGATTAATTTGTGTGGTGGCTGGATTAAATTGCCTGACGTCTAGATTTATTTAGCTGGCGCTTGAATTAAATCGAGCAGAAAAACCTGTAGTAAGAAGAGACGGAATAGGAGTTGTAGCAGTAGAAACAGTAGTAGTAACAGTTGTAGCAGCAGTAGTAGTTGTAGTAGCAGTGACTGAGATAGAAATGAAAGTTATTCCTGTAGCCAATAAGGTAGCACAGCACAGCGTACAAATGCAGCCCCTTCACAACAACGCTTCCTTTTTGTCGCCCCACAATGATTGATAAGCCGGTAGTAAGCTAGTGGGGCCTGTTAAGCCTTAGAGACAGTGCCCGAAATGATGCTCTCTTATGCATTCAACTTCAACGAGTTTCTGTTATTTTTACGACGCAGGCTCAGCACTGGTGAACATGTGAAAAGTTTGCCATCGCTCAAGTGGAACTGCCTGTCAATGTCACCTGCCGGCATTAGCATAGACAGAAGATCGTGGATTGTTGACGCTGACGGAACGAATATTGTTTACATCTTAGAGAGCGAGGGAGTTCCTCGGTAAGTTCTGTGGGTTTTACAAATCGATTACCATAGAGTTTCTTACAATAATACCAAGAGAGGAATTTGGCGCTAGTGTCTATGCGGGCTCCTTCAGTGTCACCTGTAACCCCCATGGGAAATATGGAAAGTACAGGCTTCCGATCTGCTTCGGATGGATCACGTTCTTGAGATTCGCGGTGCTTGTTTGCTGAGTGTAAAACAATGTGATGTGAAGTAATGCCTAGTGTGAAGTTGCTTCATTTTTCTTAAGCAAACTTTATTGCAAAAGGTTTTTGTGACTACACGGTAAAAGTGAAATCTGGACAAATTTCACCCCCATGGTTTGCGTTGTTCTGTCATTGCGTTCCAGATTTGACACCAAGATGTAATGAATTATTCTTTACAACATTTCAAAACAAACATTCTCCTTCTTACCCTAGAAAGCACTTGATATCTATTTATAGAAATAACGGCACAAGAATAATTCATGAACATTTCGCGTTTCGTCTGCTGTGATGTCTGGTTCGTCTGCTCAAGTGATCTGTCCCCAACGCAGCTCTCGTTCTGTTGTGAAGTCGAGTCAGAAGTGCGTGGCGGTGCGTCTATTGCTAACGCCGTCGTTTTACAGTTGATCTCAACAAGCTTTGTGAAGACGCACTAACAAAAAACGTGACGCTACATTTATGCGCAGCGGTTAGTGGATGACGCTTTTTTTAAACTGTCAGCCATGATTCATACAGATTCAGCATTGCAGTAAAATGAGAGGCCTAGTAGTTTCCAGCTGCTTTAAAAAACACAGACGCCGATTCAGTCTTTTGCACCCACCCCACTACCCACTCTACGCGAAGAACGAAACCGAAACTGTCGAAAAAAATCCGTAGACAGTTCTCTGGCTAACGCGAATCAGTCCGAAGCCTGTACTTCTTATAATTCCCATGAGGGTACACAATCGCAGCGCCAGATTTCTCTCTAGGTGTTATTGTTTGAAACTCTATGATTATTATTGGTGCTCAAACAGGGCAACCTATCTATGGACCTCGTATTTCCTAAGGTAATATCTGTAATCTTCACTAGTCGGGAAAAAAAGTTTGCTTGAGCAAAAAAGAAGAAACCTACTTCACTATAGCATTTATTTATAGCATATTCAGAAATAAAGACAAGAGGTTTAGCCGAGAATTTTTATTGATGCTGCTAATATTTGCTTAAGGACACAGGAGGGCTCAGATTTTTCTACTAAAAGCACTGTCTACAGCTCGAACAAACTCATTAGCAGGCATTTGGTAGCTTCCGTTCGTCACATTGATGTAGCAGTTTACTCGCTCACACGGAGGTCGTAGGTTCGATCCTGGTCACGACGATAACTTGAGGCGTAACTGCAGAGGCTCGCGTAAAATGCGATGTCATTGCACGTACACGTAGAGATATGAATTTTCAGAAGCATCTCTCATATTACTATCGTGGTGTATCACGCTTGTGAAATGCATTCACACATATGTGTGCAAAAGCTCTGCACAAAATTGCTTAAAAATCATCAAACAAATCGAGATGAAGGTTGCGATTCAAAAGTTTTTAAGCAACTGGTAAAGAAACAGCAAAGCAGGGACTGAAAATGTAAGGCATGCTTCGTAAGGTATTCTAAGCGTTAGTTTAATACCTGCATATCAGGCGCCAGAGAGAGAGGGAAACGTTTTTACTCAGAAAATCATGAAGAAGGAGGGCGTGGGAGGAACCTTTAGTCCGGGGTCCCTAAGACGACTCCAGCGACGAGTCGGGCCCGCTACATCAGGGCTCGGAGGTCCTCGGGCGGTCCATCGCGGAAAGCATCATCCCACCGCTCCTCATTACGTAAAGGGTGAAGGAAAGCAGGTAAGGGAGGAAAGATGTTTGCAGTGACCTCGATCGAAACATGGAAGGTAGTGGGCGAGATTCCACAGCCGGGGCGACAGTCTGCAGAACACTGCAGTTAGAATTTCTGAAGTGATACTAGATTGAGAAATAATTTAGTCTGTAGCTGGCGCAACGCTACAGCCTCCACTCGCGAGAAAGATGGCGTGGGGTGGGGGTGGAGAGCTGTGAGAGCGACGGACGTTCCTGCAGTGACCAAGAATGTCGTTGTAAGTGAGAAGAGGATCTATCTACTCCAAAATGGTCGCCTCACCTTGCCGAGCCACCCGGAGGGAAATTTCGCGGGCAACAGTGTGTGCGCATTCATTGCCCGGCAGAAAGGCATGACCAGGAGTCCAGAGTAGGCGGATGCGGAAAGTACTCTTTGACTCAGTTAGCGGGATTTGATTAGGAATTTGGCCGGCCACTTTTGGGCTACTAAGTCTTGACAGGAAGGCCCTACCCACCTGTTGCGAGTATGTCATTATGTATACATCGCTGTGAACACGAATAGCCTATCGTATCACTAGAAAGACTCCAAGAATTTCGCGATTAGCGGCAGGTGTCCCACGCGTTGCAGCCGAGTCTTGCAGAGAATTGGTGTCATCTAACACTACCGAGGTCTAACCTTAACCAGTTAGGGCTGTGTCCGTGCAAAGAGTGTGTGACGAGCATACGGTTGAGGTATCGCACGTGGGATTTGCACCGGCCCTTTTCATGTTTTGGGGGCTAGTTACGTTGTAAGGAATGAAGAGTTAGTGTTTTCCGTATCTCAGGCAATAAGGGCGTGAGGCGGGTAATAATCTCAAGTGGTTGAACGGAATATCTAAGGAGTTGGGGAAGATTACGGCCAGTAGGGATGAGTAAGAGACGTTGACGCTGACTGTCCCAATCTGCCTCGAGCAGCTCGCCTAATGTGTTGTGTGTCTCCAACTTAAAAAGAAGACGTGTGGAAGTGTTGTTCGGAACGCCGTGGGCCAGATTTGTAGTTTTGCGGATTATGGATTGATTGATTTGTGGGGTTTAACGTCCCAAAACCACCATATGATTATGAGAGACGCCGTAGTGGAGGGCTCCGGAAATTTTGACCACCTGGGGTTCTTTAACGTGCACCCAAATCTGAGCACACGGGCCTACAACATTTGCGGATTATGGAGTTGTAATGATCGGCCTGCCTGGCTTGACGCCACTTTGACGCATGAGACATAGTGACTGAGCCTACCCTAATTTCTTCCAAGTCAGCGCTCTTAGAGATGCACAAAGAGCAGCGACAACAGAGAAATCATTCTTTTAGTTATCCCAGGTCGTCGGCGCCCCTCTTAAAACCCTTTGAACACGCCTGACGAACTGACAAGTTAAAAGATTTGTTGGCCTTCGAGGCGGCTTGCTTTGTTCTCAAGGTGCCCCGGGCAAAGAACCCAGCATCTGACAACCATCTGCGGATGGCTTTCCGACGTTATCCGTGGCGCCTTGATGCCGCTGTTTCCATAATTTGTGGTCTGCTTGGCGCCGCATAGCCATCACTGCAACAGACTGCGAAATCGACTCCCACGTAAGACTCAACGTCTTCGCGCTGTGCTGCGTCGTGCGCGGTGTGCAGTGTTTTCTCCCTCGCCATAGACTGAACTGGGCGTGCCTTATCTCCCTTTCGTTGGTTGAGAAGGAGGTGGTGTTTCTCCTTCCCATTTTGGGGGCAAAGGTGAATGACAAACTTCGTTGGACTATCCTGGCCTCCATAGTTTTTTTTCCTGCAGGAAATCCTGGGAAGGCCGGGACACAAAATGCAAGCGCCGAGGCGCTCCCGACAAGCACCCACAAGCTATCAGAAGCTCCCATTGTTCTTCCGTCGAGAGCTTGCGTGATGCTAGCACCGTCGTGTGACACGCTGCCTGTACTTATTGTAATTAAAAGTTACTGTAAGCAGCTTTCGGCTCCTCTCTTCGACATTTCCCCATGACTCTGGCTGACTACGGTCTTCTAGGCAGACCCCCGGTTACGTCAACTGGATGGCAGCGCTGAGATGCAGCTGACAATCGCAACACATCAACTGGTTAGAAGCGTCGAAATGACCCATGCTTGACTCAGGCCTCAACGATACGGTGAGCGCTCGACTTTCTTTGAGCTTTGCCAGATTTTAGCTTTTGAAGTTTTAAAAAAACTGTGTATAATCTTCTGTGCCCATAGGATTCGTTGTACCGCTACCATGCGTCACAGCTGTTCACCAAATTTTAGCTTTCGTACTCTAAACTGGCAGTAAAAGTTTCGTGCGTGTAGGCTTCGCTTGTTCACTAACTAACGGTACGGCGTGTAACAAAGTACTCACTCGTTAATACCATGGAGTTGGAAAAGAAGCTGGATAGACCAGACCTCTTCCTACGGTGCGAAGAGCTGGGAATTAAGGTGGGGAGAAATGACAGAGAATCACAGCTGACTGCGGCAATACAGGAGTGCAGTGTGGAGGATGACGAAATTGAGGAATGTCGAGAAGAAGAGAAAAAACAGACTAAAGTTGAAGAAAGTAAGTGAAGATGGGCTGAGGAAGACAGGATAAACGAAAAAAGACGATTGGCTTCAGGAATTTATCAGGTTGCAAGCCACCCGATTAACGGGAGAGCACACTCCGATAAGAAAAGAAAGATTGTCCTGCCGAAACCACACACGGAGCGAAGGCACTCGAAGAAACAAAAGATGTTTATTGCTAGAAAGCCGGTCATATGCCACCGTTGCAAAGAGCCAGGCCACACTGCGATCGGCTGCCGTAAGCCCAGGAATGTTCTCTTTTTTGTGGATAGCCACGACAATAATCTGGAAGAGTTGAAAGCCCGCATTCGGGAATCAGCTGAGGATAACGTCACAACGTTTATTTGTGTAGATTCCCACTCCTCGGAAAATGAGGTTACGATGGGGGAAGCGTGTGCGTGCGGCAAATAGTTGAAAATAAAAATGTGCGTTCACCGTTATCCCGCGTTGATAAAGAGGGACTGCTAAGACTGCTCATCACAGAAACTGTGGTGTCATTAAATCTGCTCGAGCATTATTCCTTTCAGAATGACGCGGATATGTTTTTGAAAGGCCTTTGTTTTGGTGACAAATCGGCGACAGCTCTGACGCATCCGAGGGCCTGTGAGTTTACTCCTGAGATTCCGGAAGCAAAAAGCGCTAACGTAGTAGACGGGAAATGTCTAGGTCATGATGCGCTCATTTTATCACAAAAGGGAGATGCGCTTAACATATCGCGAGGTGATGAAGCGCTTATATTAGCGCGTGGGGATGACTCTCAAAGAGGGACATCGGAGAGCGAGCCGGCTGGTGCAACATGTGTCAATTGTAGCATTTTTTCAAAAGTGCAAACAGCTAGAAATAACACGGAGGATACACCAGCTGAGTCGCCGGGACGTTTTAGCAGGGTACTTCCGAGTACTATTGCCGAGTTATTGAGCGTTTTCTGCCGCCCCGAAAGAAAAAGGCACTGGCGAACGCGTGGAGGGAACACGAAAGGTCAAAGTTGCCTCAAGCGGAGGCCAAAAATCCCAAGAAAGTGCGCTGGAAGTCAAAAGTTTAGGCTCCGATAGAAAGCGAGATTTGGCATGCAGAGGGTTAAGAAGGCGAAAGAACTGTGACGTCGAAGTGGTCACCTGGTTTCATCATCTTTGGTGAAGGCTAAATGGTGCAGCAAAACGAGGTGGTGCGTGCGCGACTGTAACGACAACGGTCCTCCCTCACATTTGCGAGATGGAGACAGCTGTTCTGGAAGGCCCACAACGAGGAAGCTTAAGCGTCCAGGTGCGTCTTTTTTGGAGTTCGGGGGCCGTGGAACAAAGGTTACCACCACTGAGTACTCCGGAAAGGTTGGATTTTTATCCCTCCGTCGCGATCTGACCCATCAACATCTGTGATATACGCGTCCCCCCAGAGCCCGTCTGAGATGGTGCCGCTTTAAGTTATGCACAGTGCAACGAAGGATATTGAGAAAGTGTCTTGTGTCCAGTTTTTAATATTGTTTTCCTGTCTAATGTTCTGGCGTCTGCCGATTAGCAAGGAGTGTGTCGACTTTTGTGAGTTTTAGTTTCCTCCTCATCCTAACAACAGACATTAAAATATTTGTTTGATTATATTCAGCAAACCCTGGCAACCAAACATAGGGTTAGGCGCTGATTTCAACAGAGAAGTAGGCTGAAGGTAAAAGCCTCTGTTTACACCCATATTTTGCAGTGCAGTGTAGGTTTTGCTTATCTGTCTCCTTTATGCGCAAGTTCAGTTAACAGAGAAGGCTGAAAGCCACGGTATACACCTTCTGTTTTCGCAATATGCTTGCTGGCATGCGCATCAGTGTAGAGTAGGTTTTTGTTTTTATGTTTGTTTTATGTTACACGTGCGAGTTTATTTTGAGTTTCAGTTATGCAGTGAGAGGCGTAATTCATTACCTACCTCCTTTTGTGTTTGTGTCGCCCGTAGAATCTGCGTGCTTTAAACTCTGTGAATCTCTCCGGGAAAAAATACAAAACGTTAGGCTGTCGGTTTACTTCACACGTATTAGGTCTGAGTTTCTGGCCCTTATTAGCTGATCCGTGATTTTCACTAACGAGCACACCAATTGTAAAATTTTAGGAGACGTTGTAAAAAATTGTAATCTGGCATTTTTCGAGGTCAGTTGAGTGCTCTCTCTTTGTTGTACTTCAGGTCTTGCGTGGTTCGTTTCTGGCGTTTGCTAGCCATGAATCAGGTCAAGAAATTGGTACAGCCTGCGTCAACGTTTACAAGAGAGCAGATCTACGGTCTCTGCGAAGTGCTTTGGTGCGGCAACCCCTTCGAAACCTTCTGTGGCGGTGGACGAGCTGTTATGATCAGCCTGCCTGGCTTGACGCCGCTTTGACGCATGGGACATTGCGGCTGAGCCTACCCTGAATACTTCGGATTCAGTGCTCCCAGAGATTCACAAAGTGCGGTGACAACAGAGAAATCGTTCTTCCAGTTATCCCAGGCCATCGGCGCCCATTGTAAAACCCTTGGGACACGCCTGACCGACTGACGGATAAGGAAGAGTTGTTGTCCGTCGAGGTGGCTTGCTTTGTCGTCAAGGTGCCCCAGGAAAAGGGTCCAGCGTCTGACAACCGTCTGCGGATGCCTTTCTCACGTTCTTCATTGCGCCTTGATGCCGCTGTTTCCACAGTTTGAGTTCTATCTGGCACCGCATAGCCATCACTGCAGCAGACTTAGAAATTGATTTCCGTGCAAGACCGAACGTCTTCGCTATGAGCTGTGTCGTGCGCGGTGTGCAGTGTTTTTCTCTCGACATAGGCTGAACTCAGCGTGCCTCTTCCGCCTTTCGTGGGTTGAGAAGGAGGCGGTGTTTCACCTTCCCCTTTCGGGGGCGGAGGTAAAGATGACAAACTTCATGGGACTGTCCTGGCCTCCATTGTTTTTTTTTCTTTCGGGGAATCCTCGGAAGGCAAGGACATAAAATGCGAGCGCCGATGCGCTCCCGACAAGCTCTCACAAGCTATCAGAAGCTCCAATCATGCTTCCGTCTCGAGCATCATCGTCACGTAACATGCTACCTGTAAACATTGTAACTCAAAGTTAGTTTTAGCAGCTTCCGGCTCCTCTCCTCTGCATCTCCCTGAGACTCTGGCTGGCGCTGGTCCTCTTGGCAGACCCCTGGTTACATCAGCGTCTATGCGTAGTTATTTCGATTGCGCGAACCGCTGAAAGGGCAAGTGATATATTAGCAGGCTGATCACGCAGACCTCCACCAAGCGCAGAAGATCTTCTTTAAGCCCTGACCGCCGATTTGAAGCCCGCCGGATCATGGACAGTATTTGGTTAACTTGTCGAGATCAGAGGCCAATGATGTAGTTAGCTTTGTCATCTGCTTGAATATGTAGTCCAAGGATGCGGTCACGAGAGACATGTGGTATGGGTATGCCATCCACAAGCACAATAATTGGGGGAGGATGGCTACTGCTTCGGGAGTGAATCACGATGAGCTCTGATTTCTGAGGAGCACATTGCAAGCCACTTTTTCCAGCGTAGTCAAAGACACTATCCACTGCTTTCTGCAGTCGGTCCTGGATGGCTCCATCAAAGCCCCGTGTCAAACAGGTAGTGATGTCTTCCGCATAAATAGCATGGGCGACATCGGGTAACTGGTCGAGCAAGGCGGGATGCCCTCTCAGTGCGATAATCAAAAATGCAGAGAAAAGAACGGAGCCCTGTGGTGTCCCACCACCTGTAAGGTGGATCGTGCCAGACCGATGCGGTCTCATTCCCACAGTGGCCGTACAATTACGAATAAATGAGTTGATGTAGTTATACATTCAAGTTCCACAATGCAACTTGCCTAGAATGCGAAGAATGAGGTCGTGTTCAACATGATCGAAGGCCCCCTTCAAATCTAAAGCAATGAGTGCTCTCGTTTGGGTGCGAGAAGGAAGGCCTAAGACTTCCTCCATTTGCTGTAACAGTACATTTTTTTGCCGATAGATGAGCTCGGTATCCGAATCGAGAATGCACGAAAAAGTATTGCAGTTCTAGGGCTGCAGACGTCGCAAGAGTACATGCTCCATCAGCTTGCCAATGCAGGAGGCTACGGATATGGGACGTAGGTTTTGAACCTGAACTGGTTTGACCGGCTTGGAATCAACAAAATATCGGCGTGTCACTACGCTATGGAAGCATACCTTGGCGCCAGTATTCACTTAATATACCGGTGGGTCCTCATCACTTAGGTTGCGGAGTGTGGTGAACCGGATGTGGTCTGCTTTCTGTGCAGTGTTATGGTGGAAATCTTGTAATACTACCCGTACTTCCTCAACCGTGATATCTGCACCAACAACTCATTTGTCTGGCCTACGCGCGGATAGTCAAGGTAATGCGGCGTTGGGCCTGTCGGAATGAAATGTTTTTCGAGCTCACGGATAAGTATCGAGCGGTCATCCCGATACTCGTGTATTAGGATAAGTAACTGTTGAAATGTTTTGTTTTCGGCGTGGTAACGTCTGTGAGGGATCGAAGAATCAATCATGCTTTTACGGTGCCTAATGCCCTGTAAGCCGGTTGCAGGATCCTCGCCAGTAATTTCTGGTGAGTATCGCTGCGTATTCTTGAGATTTCCGCGTAATGTTATCTATTCTTTGTCTCATTTTGGAGAGAGGGGAGCGCCCGGCAGGAGCAGTCGCTCATCACGTCTGCTCCGTGTTTTATGGATGCTTCTCAGCGGAAATCACCATATTTAGCGGATTTCTCTTTATTAATCGATGACACAAGTCATCGTGACCATCCTGACGAAAAACAGGTGGGGAACTTACATTTGATCATTTCACGCCCGTTTTTGTGTTCGCTGCGCTGGAAAAAGAGCCACCTGCATAGCGCTCGCCGTAGACACCGTTGCCACAGCTGCGAAGCAGCTAGGCGTCGCGAAGAACCACGAAGACGGGGCACCCTGCACGCTTGGCGTTTGGAGTTTTTTGACTAGGTGGAAGTGACCGTGGAGGGAGCAAGCATTTCGAACGGAAAATTTGAGGATAATACCGGATAGCGACCGGTGGGACGGCGGAAAATTACAGAGTAAATGTTGGACCAACTAAGCGAGCAGCATACGACAGGGCAGAAAGACAAAAAATTGAGCGAAGAACGGCTTCGCCAGATCACCAGAGGTAGCAGAATTCCACCCCTTCCAAACGAAGACTACAACATAATTGTTTGAGCTCGTGGGGACTACGCATCAGCGACCACGGTGCCGCCCGCATTGCCAACAGTGTCTATGTAGGGCCAATATACCAAGGTAAGTCCAAGAGATAGACACAATCTGGCTCAACTACCAACAAAACATCGTTGTGGTCAGCACTCCTGCCGGAGAACATGCCAACAGACACCAACGAATGGCCTGTATCAAAATAGGCACGCAAGCTTTTGAAGCCAGCGCTTATGAAACAGCCTGAGAAAGGGAGTCGTCCAGGAAATACCGCTAGAAGACACTGCCCGAGATATACCTGAAAACGTCGTAAGCCCCAGAAACCCAACTGCGCTCACGGCTAAGCAAAAGGGCAATACCACTGATGTGATTGTACTATTCGATGGCTACCGTGTGCCAAGTTACGTCAAATACGGCGGGGCATTGCTACGACGTTCGTTGTACAGAAAACAACTGGACGTGTGCTACCACTGCGGACGCTTGGGGCATAGGGCGGTTATTTGCCCCAACCCTAAACATAAAATCTGTCGAGGCTGCAGGATGCCAAATCCTCCCGAAAACCACGAATGCAAGGCCAGGTGCCAGCTGTGCGATGAAGACCACTCCACAGCAGACCGAACCTGAAAAGAAAGATATAAGACACCATTCCTAGTGCGGAAACGCCACTGGGAAAGAGCTAGAGAAGAACAAGAGAACGCGTCCTTCGCCGCACAAGACAGAAATTTTCACGCCAACGCAGCAAGGTACAACATATCGGAGTCATCCCCCAGTTTGCTGCATGAGAGGAAAAGCCGCTCAAGGTCCAGGAAACGCTCAAGGTCAAAGTCACTCTCCCAGTCAAGGGCGAAGGAACCCCAAAACCCTGGCACCGATACATCGTTCAAGGTGAGCTGGACAGACAGGGTCAAGGGGACACGCGTGGAGGCTGCTTCTGACCAGAAAGTCGCGAAACTCGAAGCAGAGTTAGCACAACTGAAACAAATTCTGCAAAACAATCAGATAATTGCCACCATAAGGGTGGAGAACAAAAAATAAAGGAAGAAATTCATAACTACTGAACAGGCATGGTACAGTGCAATGATGCAATGATTATAACACAGGATAGTGTAACCAGTCTGGAGGAGAGCACTGATTCCCCTCTCCAAAAACGTAAGGCATTAGGGAACAACGACGATTGTCCTAGCAAGCACACAAAACACAAGACTGCTAACATGTTGCACAAAGGTAAAGAGGAATTTGAAAAATGTGTGGATTTACCAATAAGCAAAGTTCAAGAAGCTGCGAAAGCTCAATATGAGGCAATAAACGACATTAGGAAACCATGGGAGCGCAAATCAAAGAAAGGGGAACAGTTGTCATGCTGAAAATAACCACAGTTATACAATAACAGCAGGTTCAGTGGCAGCAACTAGATAGCTTATCTACTAGGGTAACAGAACTTGAAAAATGCCCCGCTGCTACAGGCCTACAAGCCAGTGGAGTAGTGCTCATTAAAGCAATCATCAAACCTCCGCTTCTAAAGCCAGCTATTATGAACCCGGCACCTCCTCGGCAATAATTGCCGCCATGGACAGACACAACAAATACGTATTATGGCAATGGAATTGTAGAAGTTACGGAAACAAGAAAACCATCCTACACCAGTATGTTAAAGATAAAGAAAAACCAGATTTCATAAACTTACAGGAGACGCATAGCTGCGCTATGTTGTCTGGCTACTGCTCTATTGGCAGTGTCGAGGGGGAGACCAAAGCCCTTACTACTTTAATGCGGAGGGATCACACGGCAGTTCAACACAACACACAGGTCACCGATAGAAAAAATATACTAATTGAAGTCATACCCAAAGGAAAAACAGGGGACAGTGTGTTCATCCTAAACGTGTAAAGTAACCCGAAATTCACACGGCACAGATTTTGAACTCTCTTTAAGCGCACGCTTACCATAGCGGGCCACCAAATTGTAATCATCGGAGGGGACTTTCATGCCACTCATTACACATGGGGTTATAAACAAGTCCACCCCAAGGGCAGGAATCTCCGGCTGGACTCGCAGCAGGAAGGCCTAACAATCATCACTGACCTCACGTTACCCACTAGGCAAAGAAATAGCGTCTGTGGGGATATCACGCCCGGCCTCACTTTCATAAAGAACATGCAATCTGCGCGATGGCTGAATACACAGCGAGACTTTGGAAGCGATCATTCTATCATTGAAATCCAGCCTATTGGGGGGCCCACCAAACGCACGGGCAAACAGCTTAGGCTAGTTGACTGGGTGAAATTCAGAAATATACGGGAGGGCATCACAGAAAGCATTACAAACATCGACCGAAGGACAGCTAATCTAAAAAAAATGACAGCATATCCCCGGAGTGAATGATGGAGAGTGGGGCGAAGAATTCGTCCGTCCATTCGTTCTTGCTTCCTTCCATCCATGCGTCCGTCAGTGTGACCGTCCATGCGTCCATCAGCCCGTTCGTGTGTGCGTCTGTTCGTGCGTCCGTCCCTGCGTTCGTCCATGCAGCCGCCCCTGCGTCCGTTCATGCGTCCATCCATGCATCTGTCTATGTGTCCGTTCGTCCATCTATTCAACACTTCAAGTACCACCATCTCGCATCTTTTCATCATATACTCCCCATATAAAAGCACCGCCATCCAGCGGACATTCCAAGGACTAAACGAGAGGTGGCACACACACACTTTCTTACGGCTTGCGCTTTGGGTCCACTTGCCACCTTTAACCACCTCGACTTCATGGTACATACTAGTTCACAGTATTCATGGCACTGCGGCCGAACGCTCGCTAAACCATTCGAAAAACAACGAGGTTACGCCCAGCGAGTATGACGTAGCAAGCTTTTTCAGTCAGATAGTGCTCAATGTACATGCCAATGGCTGCTAATGGGAAATGAGAGGCGGAGAATTCGGCTTTTACTTTCTTACGGCTTGCGCTTTGTATCTACTTCCCATTTTTAACCAGCTCGAGTTCATTCATGGTATATCCACGTTCATTGAATTCATGGCACTGCGGCTCAACGCTCGCTAAACCTTTCTAAAGCTAAGGAGGTTACACCCAGCGAGTATAACGTAGCAACCCTTTCTTCTCAGATAGTGCTCAATGTACATGCCATTGGCTGCTAATGGTGATCGCAGCCTGCACGTTAACTAAAAGCAGAATGCTCCTGTCTCTCATTCCCCATTAGCAGCCATTGACATGTACATTGAGCACTATTTTTTATTGTTCAACAACGCACAGAAGAAGTCTCTCACCGGCACCACCTTGGAGGTCAAAATGTTATACTTCTTACATACTACAGGGGACGAATGGGTGCCGCTATAAGGAGTTTCCCCCTAAAAGGATATTTCAGAGGCAACAATATAGTCCCACCGGAAGGTAAGCTTAAAATTCTGGACAGTTGGCTATTACATAAGTGAGATTCCATACAAGGGCTGCAAAAACGCTGGAAAACGCAGAAACATAACAGAACACTAAGAAAATGATAGCCACACTAAACAAGAAAATTGAACAATACGCACTACAGCTTTGTTGCGAGCAATAGGAAGAAACTTGTACCGCTATGAACAACCAACTGAGCCTAGGCAAAACGTGGAATTTACTTCGACACCTCCTAAGCCCAGAGGACACAAAAACGGTACACAAACAAAATATGAACAAAATTGTGCATCTCTATAAAGGCACAGAAGAATACTTTCTCAATGAGGTCGCGCTTATATAGATATCCCTGGCACCACCATGCATTCACGCCAATTACGCAGGAGCGCCGAATCCTGACCTCAATGAAGAATTCAATGAAGCCGAGATACGAGCAGTTCTACACAAACTAAATACCACGTCGGCATTGGGTCCTGACGCCATTACGAAGAAAACCCTGCGAAACCTAGACAATATGTCCATTGGCAAATTAACAGACTTTATTATGAATCTGGAAAACGGCGCATGTCGTGCTTAAACCCAAGCCTGGTAAACGCTTACAGCTTGAAAACCTAAGACCTATTTCACTAACTTCTTGTGTGAGTAAGGTAATGGAACACGCCTTACTAACCCGATTGACTAGCTACCTAGAAGACAACAACGTACTCCCATGTACAATGATAGGATTTCGGAAAAATGTCTGTGCACAAGACGTCATGCTACAATTGGAACACGAGATCATAGATGACCCTAGCAGATCAACCCCAGCCATCTTCGGGCTTGATCTAACAAAGGCATTTGATAATGTCACCCACCAAGCCATACTGAATCATGTCAGTAACTTAGGTTTAGGTGAGCAGACGTATAGTTACATCCGGAACTTCCTAACGAATAGGCAAGCGAAAATTGTTGTAGGAGGCCTCACATCCCAGGAAATATCTATGGGTCGTGCAGGTACACCCCAAGGATCAGTGATATCACCTATGATACTTAACTTAGTCCTAACTGGCCTCCCAAGTAGATTAGAAAAGATAGAAGGTGTACACCATACAATATATGCAGATGTATTAGTCCTTGGGTAAGCAACGGCAGCGATGGGTCGATTGAACAACGTTTACGAAAATTGTTGTAGGAGGCCTCACATCCCAGGAAATATCTATGGGTCGTGCAGGTACACCCCAAGGATCAGTGATATCACCTATGATACTTAACTTAGTCCTAACTGGCCTCCCAAGTAGATTAGAAAAGATAGAAGGGGTGCACCATACAATATATGCAGATGTATTAGTCCTTGGGTAAGCAACGGCAGCGATGGGTCGATTGAACAACGTTTACGAAAAGCGATGGAGACCGTAGAGCAATACATAGAAAGAACTTGTCTCACGTGCTGAGCCGAAAAATCTGAGCTGCTACTATATAGACCAACATTAAAGGCCGACCTTCAAAGCACCACAACACACATACCTAAAGAGACATACAACTTAAAACACGAGATGGACACACCATACTCATTGTCGACAAGGTAAGAAGGGTACTGGGGTTAATAGTAAAAGCCAAAGGCACCAACGGGGAAATGGTATGCCTTGTCAAAGCAAAGGTTTCTCAAACGATGCTCCTAATCAAAAGAATTACGAATAAGCTTACCAGCATGAAAGAGGCAAATGTCATAAGGCTCCTCCACGTGTTTGTCATCAGCCACATTACGTATGTTTCTGCATACCATAGATGGTTCGAACAGAAAAAATGAAATTAAACAGCCTCATAAGAAAAATCTACAAACAAGCACTGGCGCTCAAACAAAGCACAAGTACAGAGAAGCTGTTAGAGCTACGTTTACATAATATACTTGAGGAACTGATAGAGGCGCAACGCATTGCACAGTACGAGCACCTAAGACCAAGGCTCGTAGGTACATCCTAGAAAAAATAGGAATCATTTACCAGACACAATTCGGCACCAAATGCGACATTCGTGTGGGCTAAGCTCACAGTGCCTCCATGACCTCAAAGCATGCATCGCGTGCACAACGCAGGTAGAAGGCTGAGCAGAGCCAAGATGATGACGAAGAGCTACGGAAACAACAAAGAAGCGGTCTTTGTAGATGCCGCGCATTGCAAACACAAAAGCTGCATCGCCGCGTCTGTAGTTAACTACAAGAAACAATGGAGCACCAGTCTGACAATACACAGGAGACGCGTTGAAATGGCGGAAAAGATTGCTATAGCTTTGGTCATATCACAAACTGACGCATGGTATATAATTATCGATTCACAAGCAGCTGTACACAACTTTGAAAATGGCAGAATCTCCCTTGAAGCACTGCGTATTCTTAGAACAGGCAAAACCAACCAAGACGACAGATGCGTTTGCATTCTCTGGTTCCCAGCTCACTTACCCGACACCACGGGACATATCAACCCTACCGAGGTGGCACACAACGTAGCTCGAGCACTCACTTTCCGTGTACGACAAATGTTGATCTCTCGTCAGAATTTCCCAATGTGTGGGAGTGGGAGGACTGAATGAAAACGTTCATTGAAATTAGAAAACATTAGAAATTACATAGGCGTGTTTACCCTCCTCCTCACCATGAGCTCAACAGGGCACACTCTGTCCAATGGCGACAATTACAAACCAGATCTTATAGGAATACAGTGCTACTACATGCTATGTATTCAGAGATCTACATGACCACTCAACGCAACGATTGCCAGGCACGAGCTTCCTTGGAACATACACTAAGGGAATGCCAGGGATTAAAAGACAGTAACAAAAACGCGGCCTCCACCGACAGCCTCCGCGCGCTTCGGCTGGCCGTGCTGCTCAGTTCAGCCCTGGACAACCAGAAATGAGCACTCCAGCGGCCCGATGAAGCCGCTAGAAGGCAAGACGTTCTAGCCGACACCTAGGTGGGAGCCCAGCCCACTAATATGCCAGATACAAAATAAAGTTTATTCCTTCCTTCCTTCTTTTTTCTCAGTTTGCGATTGAGGCGTTGGCGTTTCCATCGCCGTGTCAGTCCTCTCCGTGGGTCCTAAAGATGAAGTAAATGTGGGTCAATGCCTTGTGTTTCGGTGGTAGTACATAATGTGCGCGTGGTGGCCTTTTTATCTTGAGTAAGAGAGCCGAGCCATCACTCGTAACCTTGTCCTTCAGGCGGGTCCCGGCGACGTTCGCTGAATTCGATCTAGTCTGTAATGCATAAAGGCCACTCGTTCCTCTGGGCACCATTCAGTGGTAGAATGGTCGCCACAATATAGTGGTCGCTGTCAAGGTGCTCCTCTAGAGGACCGTGTGCTATCACCAGGCCCGTATTGCGTACAAAGGTGAGGTCAGGGCAGGTGTCACGTGATATACTGTTGCCAGTACTAGAGGGTTGCTCTGGGTCCCTTAGTAAAGTGTATCTCATGTTACAAATATTACACAAGCGTGTTCCTTTGGCCTGCGATTTAACATAACATCAAACTGTATGTGGACCGTTAAAATTCCCGCAAACCACACGAACCAGTCCGAAGCTTCCCAATCCCACGAAAAGTCGGTAAAAGCAGTGCATAGGCGAACGGAGGAAACTGTACACTTTTAGTTAAAACAAGCTTTCACTGTTTAAGTTTTGCGTAAATATTTCGATTATTTGGTGAGGGATGTCACTACTAGTGGTATGCACGTGACTAGGGACATGTTTCGAAACTGAGGCTCCCACAAGAGGAGAGGCGCCCAAGAGCTTGTTGTCAAGAACGTGTTGAGAAGAAGGGGGTCAACTTGGTCCTTGTAAGAGAATAACAGGAGCGTCAGTGGATACGAACTGCTGCAGTGAATTCTGCTTTCGGCGGAATCCCCTGCATTACCATTGCCGCACCACTAGTCGTAGCGTGTCACGCGACGCCATTTTCATCGCGAAAGGAAACGGAAGTGTGTGTGCAAGGGTGCGAGCACCATGCACTCGCATTAGATGTTGATGGCCGAGAGATTCGATCAACTTTAGTCAGGGTAGTTGGCAAGGTGGTGGTACGTGCGAGCGTGCGTTTTATACATGACTGAATGCTCTCGATCATCTCAATTTGAAGAATTTCCATGCGGCGTTCATCCTGTCTAGGCAACCTGCATACTGGGGCCCATTTCTGCTACCAGCGCGGCCATTTGCTTTTGCAGGCGCTCCCAACGCGCCTCTATGTCTCAACTTAGGCAAGCTCTTTCGGCGAGAGGATCAGGGGTCGAAGATTTAGTGATCGCAGGAGACGCGGCGGAGAGTGATCGGCGGGATGGAGCAAGCTGTGGAGGACCCTCTACCTGGCCTACCTCCCGAGTAGCCACCTTGGTTGCGTTCCGTTCCGTGGCCCACTGCTGCTCGGAGGAAGCGTGTACCTCCTTACCAACAGGTTTGCCCTGCAAAGCTTTCTTGTAGGATTTTCTTGTAGATGGGGAAGGAGTGCGCGTCTTCGATAGACGCCATGATTCCTCACAGGAGCAGGAGCGGGACTTTAGCAGAGTCCTGGATTGGGTGCGGGTCTGGGATTTTGAGCGGGTCCGGGACTTGAAGTGGGTCCGAGACTTAGAGTGGGTCTTTGACTTGCGACGCGATTTGGATCGCCTCTTGGAGCGCGACTTTTCTGCCTTCATCGGGGTGCGTGAATGGTGGGTCTCGGCTGTCTCGCTTGACACGGTATTGCCACTGGAGGGTTGGAGTTTAGGCAGTTCATTTTCGAGGGCTTTCCGCACCCATGCCTTGTTGATTGCCTGCCTCTCACAACGAGGGCAGTTTGGATCCGTCGTAGGGTGAGGTTCATCCCAGGATTTGCAGTGGGCAGTGCGCGGTAAGTGGGGTTGTCGGAGCCACACGTCGGGCATACGACACCGTCTGGTGTGGGGAATGGTTATCCCGATGGCCCAGCTCAAGGGAAATCTTGCAAACCACTTGTCGGGGACTATTATGGTACAACGCAGTTCGGCCCCGTAGAAGGATACGTAGCCAGGGGCCTTCAATCCTTCGAAAGTGACTGACCCTATGTTGGTCTGACCCATCATGCGCGCTTGAAGTATTTGGGTTGCCGGAGCCACAAAATCGTCTACTAGCGTGGAAGACGACGTACCTGGCACGATTCCAGGAACAATACACTTACAAGAGCTTTCAGGAGCCGCAAAGCATGTTGTGATGGGATAAACACGTTCAACGAGTCTCAGCTCCCGCACGCTGTATAACGCGTTGGCCACATGGGACTTGGGTGTGCTGATGATCGCTAGGTTTTGAAGTGGTTGCAGTCGGAATATGTTGTCCTCGTGGTCTTTGGTGGTCAAACTAGCAGCGCTCCAGAGAGCACCGGCGAGTTCAAGCACGTTCACCTCTCCAGACAACGCCCTCCATGAGGGCGTACAATAACTTTTTCATCGGGTATAGGAAGTCGAGGCAGATGCTGACTCCCACTCTGCTTGCGTACATTCCGCGGAGAGACGCACGGAATGTTTTCACTTGGTTGGGTTTCCTTGTGGGTGTTCATTTTGTGGGAGCGTCGCTTTTTGATGACGGTCTTCCAACAGCCACCTGCATCGTCGTCATTGGTGTGGTCAGCAGGACAGTTCGAGGCAGCATCGTCCTCCAATTTTTCTCCAGTCAAAATGTCTGTTTGTTGTACAGAAAGAAAACTAGTGAAAGCTGGATCAAATGTCAGCCCCACGGTGTGCGTCTCGGGTGTCGTTACTGCCACGCAACGCCCCGTGGCGTTCTCCATTGCGGACGGCGACCCTTGCTCATTGGATTGATTGATTTGTGGGGCTTAACGTCCCAAAACCACCATATGATTATGAGAGACGCTGTAGTAGAGGGCTTCGGAAATTTCAACCACCTGGGGCTCTTTAACGTGCAGCCAAATCTGAGCACATGGGCCTACAACATTTCCGCCTCCATCAGAAATGCAGCCGCCACAGCCGGGATTACATCCCGCGACCTGCGGGTCAGCAGCCGAGTACCTTACCCACTGAACCACGGCAGCGGGGCCCTTGCTCATTGGAAGACGGCGTTACGGTGGTTGAATGCTCATCGACACAGAGTCGGAAGTTGGCTGAGAGCACTTCGCAACGATGCCTGCTTTGGGCTAGTAGTATGGGACGCGGAAACCACGCCGCAGTAGCAGCAGCCGCGTAAAGCCCGCCCTAGAGCGTCGGAGTCCCACGCGTAGATGGACGAAAGATCAACTCATTGCGACAATCTTGGCTCCGATAAGGTCACGGCCACTTGCTGAGTTGAAAGGTACCACCAGTTAGGCTAAAAGTCTCACAGTCGAAAATGCACATGATGCAAGCGAAGAAACGGGGAGCGTTGCACGAGACGCCGTGACGCGTCTCCCGCGAACACAAGAGCTCCGTACAGCACGTCCGCTCTCCACGAACGCTAGAGCTAGCCAGACTTCCTGGCACCCAATGAAGCTATTTCCGTAAACCAAAGCGCTGTACAAGCCCCTGGCGAGGCTTCGAAGCACTTCGTCAAAAAGAGCACGGTCGAGCGTGTGAATTCTGTGGCACAAGCTGCTTAAAGCTGTTCCTATCGTGAGAATGGCATAGTTTTGTGCCTGCGGTCATGCGTTTTTAGACGTGAAGCTCTTTAAAAGGCCACTCATCAGGTCTGACACTTTCGAGCTGACAAGCGCAATGCATAGACGAGGCGTTCATAATCACGTCTGCCAAAACTTGCGACGCCACGCGCCGCGGAAACGGGTCAAATTTCAAGATGAACGCTGCTCCCCCTCCCCTCTGTCGGTGTATGCCTAGCGAATGAGGGCATGACGTGGGCGTAGGAATGGACGCACGTACACGGCAATGCATTGAGGTTGGTCCTCTACGTAGACGACTCTGCTCTGATGTTGTCAACAATATACCACGTGACATGGCAAAAAGTATTTAACAAAACATGCGTAGTTCGTGTATTTGTTGCTTCAGGAGAATAATAAAACTTCAAACAACTAATGAGATAAAATAAAAAATTGTGCGCGTTTTTTTTTCATTTTTTCTACGAAATGCTACAAGACGCGGGGCTAATGTGTCAGCGTTTCGCATGCGTTCGTGTCCCCGCGGTCAGCGCATTGAGCAGACGACATCCGTAGAAGCAAATAGAACGCTCCTACGCGTTCGCGCACTCATTGTGCTCATATATTCTACCGCGTTTAAGCTAGCGGTTCCAAACCCGCCCGCAGAAACAGGCAGAATACCACGAAATAACGCTGGTCAACAGAGCAACGCCACTCGCATGCTCGGGAGTTGGGCTTGTTTGGGCGCGTCATGCACACGTGACATCTTGGTCAGATGCCTGAGAGAGTAGCAAAGAGATTTGGTTTCCGAGGGCGACGTAGAGGAGCGGCAAGGGTTTCGAGCTCGCCTCCTCTCATTCTCGTTTCACGCCGCTTCAAAACACCTGCTTCCTCCACTCGTGATGAACCGATTCAAAAAATTTTTGTGGCAAAATGTTCCTGATTGGACACCCAACAACTTCCACAGTATAAATAAAATTCGATATGGGGCCTGGTGAATGGCCCTTTAAAGCGACACCCGTTCGTCCGTCGTCGTAGTACGGAACGTCGTCGTAGTACGTCTTAGGCTTTGACGCGCATGGTGGTGCCGGTAGGAGATTTTTCCTGTGCGTTGTTGAACAACAAAAAATTCGCAGCATGCGCGTTAACTAACAGCCGAATTCTCCGGTTTCTCATTGCCCATTAGCAGCCATCGGCATGTACATTAAGCACTATCTGACAAGAAAGGTTTGCTACGTTATACTCGCTGGTCGTAACCTCCTTGGTTTTAGAAAGGTTTAGCGAGAGTTGGGCCGCAGTGCCATGAATACAGTGAACTAGTATATACCCTGAACTCGAGGTGGTTAAAAGTGGGAAGTAGACACGAAGCGCAAGCCCTAGGCAGGTGTGCGTGTGCCACCTCTCGCTTAGTCCTTGGAATGTCCGCTTGATGGCGGTGCTTCTATATGCGGAATATATGATGAAAAGATGCGAGATGGTGGTACTTTGAGTGCTGACTAGATGAACGGACACACAGACAGATGCATGGTCGGATGCACGGATTGCTGCACGGATGGACGGACGCATGGACAGACGCAGGGGTGGATGCGTGGAAGGATGCAGGGACGGACGCACGGATGTACGTGCGGACACACGAACAGACGCACGCACGGACGGACGCATGGAAGGACGGAAGCAAGAACGAATGGACGAACGGATACTTCGCCCCACTCTCCATCATTCACGCCGTAGGTATGCTGCCAATTTTTGGTAAATATTATACCTCGTTATAGTTACAGGTGGGTCGTTGTGACACAATCATCCCATTAGGGGGTGGTCTGAGGTGCTTTGTTTCTGCTCGTGATAACACACTGTTTCGGTGTTAGCGAGAACACTGTCCGCTAATTTTGGCCATTGCCACGTCTCTGATATGTGTAAGCATGTATTATATAAAAAGGAAAAAAGAACAGAAATGGGAAGAGAAACATTTTTCGATACACGCTACCGCATAATCCAACCATTCAGCCCAAGCTCCTGAGCGCGTAGCGTTAGATCACTCAGGAGCTCAGGGCCCCTGATGAAAAACTTAGAAAGTTTCAACTAATATATCATGACACTTACACGCACTCTATTAAGAACATAAATCGACACGCTACCCCTGCCAGTCTCGCTGTTAGCGCCACACAGATGACTTCATTTTGACCTTTGGCAGTGTAAGCAGCATCATGGTATAATTGGAAGAACTTCATTGGCTCCCGAAGGTGTACTTCTAGTTAACACGTGCCACACCCATGTCTGTATTGTCCGGCCAGTGTCTTCAGGCATATTTGGTTTTATTTTATTAAGCCACGCCGACGTCAACATCATGAAGTGCTTATCAGACTGAAAGCAAGCGCACTACCTAATGCAGTACATTTTGTGCAGATTGTTCCTTACGCCACCAACACGGAACGCCTGTAATCATATTTACCATTTGCTGAGGCAATGAAGGCTATTCAAGAGCTTCGCTCTAACAAACCCCACGGTGTTGGGTCGTAAGTACCATGTTCGGAAGTGCTCCTGCAGTGTTGCAAGGACTTGACGATGAAGGTCTAAAGACATCCAAAAACGAGAAAATCTGTCTTCATGACACCAAGCACGGCAAACTAACTAAAATCCCGTGAATATAATGAACGTAAAAAAACACTGCTGCATCACAAAACAGTATGCACAATGATTCCTGTTCAACATTTCTTTCATTTTTTTAGTTTTAAATAAGCATAGATGATGCAGTTCGAAAATCGGCATACGAATTTAAAATCAGAAATTACTTTGCCGGCGTGATGAGGAATTGAAAGCGCATAGGCCCACACTATCAGTGTAGTGTTGAGAAACATCATCCTCTTCACGTGAAGAATGCCCGTCACTGCTGAAGTTGAAGCGCTGCCTTTTGCATGCGTGCCTGTTTATTCATCATCACCATGCTGTGGAGGCGCTGTCTCCACGCGCAATAAATGTGGCGTACTTTAAGTGGTCGTGTCAGGCACTTCAAGTGAAGTTTAACTGTTTGGTCCCCGTCGCTTAAGAGATGTCGGCTACTAGCCAGTCGTTTTCGCGGAGTTTTCGTGATTTTTCACTGCATGGTTAGGTATTTTGGGCAGTCCCGGTGAAATGGCAGGCACAGCATCTGAAGGGAGCCCAGATTTCTTTGGTGCTTGCAACAGCTTGTTTTAGAATCAGAAATACTTATTTGAAATCAAGCAAAAGAATAAGTACATGGTAAGATTATACGGAAGGAGGTCCCATAGTCACAGACTGAGTCACTTGTATTCTGCATAATATGTGGCAGAGATTGCTTGCTCCGGGACATGTTTCGTGTACACATCATCAGTAGGGTCTCTCAGCTCTCGGCATTTCCCTTCACCACTTATTCAAGAGGTCGGGTTCACGCGAAGCGTTAAAATCCAACACATGCTTTGTCGCTCTGTACAAGCTTTTTATAAGCCTACTTACCATTCGGCGCAAAACACCCCTTGGTCATTTCCAGGCGCCACCAGCGACAAGGTCGCTCATGAGTACACGGAGTTGTATGCAGCGTCTTGGTATGCGTGCACTGATCTATAAAGTGCGAATCAGCAAAGCAAACGCTTTGGCAATGCTCAAAGGCACAGGGCAAAGCGTTTCTAAATCAGAAAATTGCATGCACACAAAGCTTTCAGGAAGATTCATTTGCGCATAAATTTCAGAATTAGCACCACCCTAATACCAGGCACGCAATACAGTAGCGCCATCTCAACTCAGACGACGGCAACTACTCGTAGGTCATCGTCGAACACAATCAGCCCGCGTTTTCCCCTTACGCGGAGCGGCGAGTGTCAGCAGCTAGCTTATTCTCACACCGGGCCCAGACCTCAGAGGAGCTTCAGTTTGTTCACTATCATGCAACTTTTTCACGTTTTCTTTCAATTAGAAAACTGAGATGCACGCGAAAAAGGGGCCCCTTTGTGTACCACTCGTTATGTGGAATGAAAAAAAGAAAACACCACGCAAACCTGGAGTTCGTGTATATGTATAGATGTGCATTTGTCTTGTAACGCCCCCAGCAAGAACGTATTACCGAGAAGCTGGTGCGCAGGCCACACCACCGCATGGGGTCACTATTAAACAGAAATATATCAATAGACCGTCGTGCACTCTGTAGCTTGTTAGCTACGAACTCACTAGCGCTTCTATTTGCTTTACATTCATGGCCTTAAGCTTCGACATCAAAGTATTAGCGTGGATACGGTGCCATTTAAAAAAAACGTATATAAATAATCAATTTTGTAGGCTGTTGGGCACTCTTTGAATCTCGGAACACCTATATTTTGTTTTTGTGAGTTGTTGCATATCTTCCATAGTTGGCACCAGTTGACCATGTAGCAGCGGCGGTGCATGTTATTCGGCAGTACACTGCATCTTTGCGCCTTGCGCTACCGGACACACCGACAAATGATTCTTAACCAAAAGCAGGTGTTTCTTCTTTCTTTATTGATTGCTCGCTCGTCAGGCAGTGTCAACTGCAGATCGGCGACACGCTTCGTCGATTGACGACATGCGTAAAGAAGCCGCCTGCAACAACAGAGCGTGGCTTCACCTCGTAACTATGGTTGCTAACCAGGCAAAATGGCGAACTTATGCGCTGCGTAGTCGGCCCATGAAGCTCGATGCTCCAACACTAAGGCATAAAAATGCGATAGCTGTTAGTTGATGGTTGTCGTGTGTTCACACATGCCTGTTCTTTTGATGTGTTTTCCTTTAAGCTTCAGGGGAAAGCTGCTTGTCGTTCTTCGTGTGAAATCCAATTGTCTTGGCAATAATGATGTTTGAGGCCCCTGTACTATGATGTACTAGCGTCGTGCCTTACCGAACTACTATTGCTAGCTGGCGATATCGAAACCAACCCCGGACCCAAAACGGACAAGCTGCTACAGAAGTTAGAACTGATTGCTGGCGACATCAAGGAAATTAAAGAAGATAGATTGACTTCAATTGACAAAAAACTAGAAAATCTTGATGTTTTGACCACGAAAATTTCGAGCTGTGTTGAACAAGTTGCACATTTACAGGAAGTTGTGTCTGCCCTCGAACGGAAGGTAAACGATTTAGAAAACCATTCACGGAGGTGCAACTTAATATTATACGAAATACCTGAAAACCAAAATGAGGATAATTCCACCCTAGAAGAGACTGTTACTGAAACAGTGTTTAAAGAGAAGCTCGAAATTGATGGTGTCGGTATTGAACGAATACACAGACTAGGGAAGCCAGCCACAAATAAAACTAGGCCCATAATTCTTAAGCTGCTCGACTTTCGAGACAAAACGCGAGTGTTCAAAAACTGCCACAAGTTAAAAGGAACAGACTTATCGGTTAGCGAAGATTTCTCGGTGCGGGTATGGGACATAAGAAGAAACTTGTGGAACTGTGCAAAGGCTAACAAATAATCAGGGGACAAAGTTTCACTAGTCTATGATAAACTACGAATAAACAATGTCTGGTACCAATGGGATGATGCAAAAAAAGACAAAGTTGCTGTACGTAACAACTCGAGTGCTTCTTCAATTGAAAAAAAAAAGCAGCGAGTCGAAGCACCGTCACTACGCCCTCGGCACCCAAATCAACCCGCCAAACCATAGTATTTGCCAATGTGAACGCACGAAGCATTCTAAATAAATCCGAGGCTGTTGAATCATTACTGCTTTGCATGAAACTCGACTTCTTAGCAATAACCGAAACATGGCTCACACATGACGTTATGAATTTTGAAATTGCACCGGCCGGCTATGTTATCGTACGGAAAGATAGAGCAACACGTGGAGGAGGCATGGCCATCCTTATTAACAAAAAAATACCTTACACTGTTATGCCTGAACCTTTCGATCTAGATGCAATATTCTGTAAACTGATGTTTGGTTCACGTAACGTTATTGTAGGATGTGTTTATCTAAGCCCCAATTCCGGAACAGATAGCTTGCAAGTCCTGCACGGCTACATGCAACGACATGTTGCTGGTGCAAGGGTTATCTTGTTGGGGGATTTGAATCTCCCGACTATTAACTGGGAAGCATTACGATTCCAATGCGCACGCTCTGAAATACTTTTTGGTTTAATGTTGTCTTTTAACCTCAGCCAGATCGTGAAAGAGCCAACACGTGTTCAAGGAACGAAATCAAACATACTTGACTTGATTTTTACAAGCGATCATTTCCCAACACATGACTCTTAAATTGAAATAATGACCGGTATATCAGACCACAAACTAGTTCTTTGTACCTCCCACATTCAAAGAAGTAAAACTGATTCAGTATCACGGACCACATTAGCGGACTTCGCAAACGCTGACGATACAACTATAATTGATTATCTTTCCTTTCAATTAGAGTCATTCGTAAATGATTCCGGTCATCCCTCCTCCGATATATATACAGTGTGACAATTATTTAAAGACAATGTACTACACTGCCTTCACAATTACGTACCAGTAAAAACAAAAAGAACTAATAAGCATAACCCATGGATAACGCGAGACGTTATTTATGCCAAACGCAGGGTTAAAAGACTTAGGAAATCGCTAAAGCATAAACCTAATCCTTCTAGGAATTCACTTTGCACTGCCATAGTTGAAATGAAATCTAAAATTAAGATGGCGAAATGTCACTATTTTAAAAACGTTCTATCGAGCTTTATTCAAAACGCGCCAAAAAATTCTGGGATTATCTTAACCCTAAAAAACGTACTGACAAACCGATCACGGGAACAAACCACACAACAGCAGAGTCCTTAAACACGTACTTTACATCTGTTTTCACTATTGATGATGGTAAACTACTCCATATTTACTCATGTGACGAAAATCACCTCGAACCAGTCTCTGTAACTGAAGCAGGCGTACTCAACCTCTTGCTAAGTCTTGACATAAAAAAAAGCCCTGGCCCTGACAAGATTCCAAACCGATTCCTAAGAAGGTATGCCGAATGGATAGCATAGTATTTATATGTCATCTTCAACAAATCCCTCCTGACAGGTACTGTCCCAAAAGAATGGAAGAAGGCAAAAATAATCCCGATACCTAAATGCGATAACACAAATGATGAATCAAACTACAGACCAATATCTTTAACATGCACAGTATGCAAAATTTTGGAACACACAATTCTTAAACATTTGACCACTTACCTCGAGCAAAAACGCTTTTTGTCACCTTTCCAACATGGGTTTCGTGGAGGCCTATCGACAGTAACTCAGCTAGCTGAACTGATACACGACTTGTCTTCGAGCATTGATAACCAAAAACAAGTAGACCTCATCCAACCGGACTTTTCAAAAGCTTTAGATCGTGTCTCACACAAAAAATTAATCAAGAACCTTCAGTCAGCTATAGGAAATTGCTCGGTTGTTCGCTGGATTAAAAATTACCTATCTGATAGGACACAGTACGTCGAGATAAACAATGAAACTTCCTCTATAGCAGCAGTAACTTCCGGGGTACCTCAAGGCAGCGTCCTAGCACCTTTGCTGTTTCTTATATTTATTAATGACTTACCGCTGAATATTCCTGTTACCGTAAAGCTTTTTGCCGACGATTGCATACTGTACAATGAAATTAACTCCCACGAAGATCATATAGCGCTAAACAATGCCCTAGAAACCGTGTCAAAATGGTGCGATGATTGGCAAATGAAAATTAACGCCAAAAAACCCGCTCTTCTGACAAAAACTAGAAAAAAAAACAGATCTACTTTCCCCTACATCTATAATAACATTCCCCTGCTACGAGTTTACGAACATAAATACCTCGGCCTAACAATAACCCAGGATCACAGGTGCGACTCCCACATATCCATAGTAACCTCAGCTGCATTACGGCGCTTGATGTTCCTTAGACGACGCCTTCGATTAGCTCCTGCAGAAACAAAACTAATTGCGTACAAAACGATCGTCAGACCTGTGTTAGAATATGCCAATATTGTTTGGTTCCCATTTTCTGTCACCAAAATTAACAAGTTAGAAGGAATTCAGAGGAAAGCAATTAGGTTTATATACAATAAGTATCGATTTTCTGACTCACCCACTGAGCTTATTAAAAAAGCTGGAATCCTAACTCTTCTAAACCGAGCCAAATTAGCACGACTACGGTTCATGTACCAACTGATACATGGAGAGACAAAGATTAATACATCCAAATACATTTCTATTGCACAAACAAGACTGACACGGCACACACATTCTGAAATGCTTGACGAGTGCTCATTTCACACAGATTCATTTAAATATTCATTCTTCCTTTGCAATAAGGGAATGGAACCGGCTGAGACCTTCTATACTTCACTGTACTTCACTGGATAATTTTACGGCGGCAGTAAAAGAGCATTTACAAGGCGACAACGAATAACCCGCCTACATTACAGACTCTCTGAATTACTCGTGTTCTGTACAAATTTTGTGTTTTTGTTAAATCAATAAAAGAAGGTAGTTGTTGTCAGGTTGTCATAGGTACGAGTATGAACATTGATTGTTGTTTTATTCTATATACTGCGGGACTTGTTTGTCATGCTCGTCACACTAGGTACGATGCAAATTATGTCACGCCTTTACTGTTCATTCCTTTTCCAAACAAGTACCCTGTGCTAAAAAGTGCCTAGCCCTCAACATGTATTCCCCTCGCGTATGTATGTGTTATAACTTGAAAGCCGAAATGATTTGTTTTTTTTTCTTTTTATTGTTCATATTCTATGAAACGCCCTTCCTGCTAAAATCCCAAATGGAATTAGCAGTATCTGTAAATAAATAAATAAAATAAGTACACGTTAGAGAACCCCAGCTGGTCAAAATTTCTTAGTGCTCCACTACAGTGTCTCTCATAATCATATAGTGGTTTTGGGACCTCAAACGAAAAACCACGATATCATTATGAGAGATGCCGTATTGAAGGGCTCGGCAATTTCGACTACCTTAGGTTATTTGCACTTGTATCTAAGTAAAGCGGCTTCAAGCATTTTCGCCTCCATCGAAATACAGCCGCAGCAGTCGGGATTCTATCTCTCGACCATCGGTTTAGCAGTCTAGCGCCGTAACTATTAGACGACCACGGCGGGGCTCCAATGACTCGTTGCCGCGTTTATATGTTCCTGGTAAAACTCTGACGTTTAAAATGACAGTGTTCTACGCCGGTGTTCACCACGGCTTCAATGATGTATATCGGCCACAAAATAAAACATACGCGAACAAATGCTTGCAACATTCCACGATCACGAGCTTCCTGAACGTAGAACCCTCATGATCGACGTGCAAATAGTGAAGCTGTCTAACGCAGTATCATGCAAATAGTGAAGCTGCGTAAGGCATGTTGATAAAAAAATCGCCCTTCAAATGTTTGAAAAGACCTTAGGTGACGTAGCTGTATTGTGCTCCGACTCAGATTCCCACTTGCAGAAGTTTCACAAGGACTTGCAACTCCCAAACCAAAAATTAAGGCGGTTAACTTCAAAGGTCTCGGCCCCTTACGGAACAACGCTCCTGAAGATGGAATCACGGCGACCTCGTGAGACGTAGTTCACAATTACGTTGTGCATTTTTCTGCTATGTTGAAATCGCCGGAACTAGGCGCAAGTTTGTCTTGCGTGCTTCATCATCCAGTCGCTGATAATTATATGTCCGTTGAGGTGGCTGTTTTTTATTGCAATAGCTATTATGTGGAGAGTCTAGGATGATTTTTGCTGTTGTCTCCATCGCAACCGTCATCATATATATATATATATATATATATATATATATATATATATATATATATATATATATATATATATATATATATATATATATATATGGATGCGCTAGCCTCACCTTTCCACAGAGAGAACATCGCCTTTCCGGCCGCATTCGTCTGCGCGCGCGCTTACCTCATGAGCAAAAACAGTAGGGAAGGGGCAGGGGTAGGGGTTTTTGCGGTTGCCGTGCAATAATCATCGCACGGCTTGTGCCCCTACAGCAGGTGGAATCTTCTACGGGCTACTTTCTCAACCAATGTTACATGATAGTTTCAGGCCTGCTGACTGTGTCTGCCACACGCTCTGACGTCACTTCGTTTAGATTGGTGTGTTTCGCTACACAGACGTGCGTACGCGTGCTCTTGTTGCTCGACAGACAAGGACTGCCAAGCCCCACGAACGTTTTCATGGCGTGCTGGTGTGCTTGTTGGCGACTCGAGAAGATCGTCTTTTTTGTGTGTGCGTCAAATGCAGCATGGATATGTGATGTGTTTTGTGCACTGGATATTCGCAGTTTGTGCGGCTACAAATCTAAACAGTTGGGTGATACTGCGTGGCTAATGATTACGGCAAAGGGACGAAAGCTGCGAGTGTTCTCGTTTCCTAAGGATCACCGAAGAACTAAATGGAAACGTGTCGTTTGCCAAGGTGACGTCAAAATCCGTTTTCTTTGTAACTCGAAGGTACGTGTGTGCCTGTTCTGCATAATTCTAAGTCGTTCCAATGGCCCCATTTCCACCTTGTTCGGTTCTTGCTCTAGAACAAAGGTGTCATCTGTGCTTCTTACTTGTTGCAGCAAGCCCCGACATTAAAATAATAAACACGCGTGAAACTACGTTTTCAAAGCAGGCGTTTCTCTTTAAGGGTCAGTACACGTTTTGTTTTTGCTGATTAGCGCCGCGGACTTGTTGTATTGCATCCGATCACTTGGTTGATAAAAATGTAAGGCATGCTAATTAATTGCTTAGTGTATCGATTTTGTTCATAGTAATTTCTTACCAGGGTCCCTACCACTTTGAAGTGGTGTTATAGTTTTGTGCCAGTCTCATCAGCACCTTAGCCTAATATGTTTTTTTGAAATTTAGGCGCGTTTAGACGCTAGCGCTTCCTTTATTGGTTTTCAGGTGTGTGAGCTCTACTTCAAGGTAGAGCATTCAATAACCATTACACAAATATACCAATCCAAGAACCGAAAGGACCAGCAGTGCAGTAGAAGCGCCTACGGGGGCTACACGTCTTAGTATAAGCCCAGTACTAACAATTTTCCCAAGCTTTAAGTTATACTACCAACTACGCACCACTGAGACAGGGGCCAGAGCAAATGTAGAAACACCGCTCCTTGTGTCGGTCACAAAAGATTTTTGTGAAACGAAACATTTTGTTTTCAGTTGCAATGGTCCTGATCCTCATATTGTGATGAGTAACGCACTTGTGGCATCAGCACCCACTTTCCTTAATACCTACGTGTCTATGAAGACACATGTTCGAAAGACTACAAGTAAGACTGCAGAAACTTTAAAAATGAGTAGCAACAGTTTCTGTTCATGCTCTATATATATAATGTGTGTGTGTGTGTGCGTGTGTGTGTGTGTGTGTGTGCGTGTGCGTGTGCGTGTGCGTGTGTGTGTGTGTGTGTGTGTGTATGTGTGTGTGTGTGTGTGCGTGCGTGCGTGCGTGCGTGCGCAACGACTTTCCAAGTTTGTAATTTTTTTCAGAATCCAAAATTCTTAGATCAATTCATCCAAATATTAAAATATGGCCACCAGCACGTAGTGGGTCGACAGCAAAAGCAGCTCTCAATGTGGAGGAAAAAGAAGATCGCGTGCTTCTTCTCTGCTCGAGAGCCAGCCATGACTGACGCATCGTCCTTGAGCTAGCTACTCGGTGGTTTAATGAATACCCCAGTACATGTGACTCATCGTAACACACTGGTGGAAATGCGGGGTAGTCTCACATATACTGAAGACCCCCCTCCCCCCAGAAAGCCATGATACGAGACCAGTGCCAGTCAATACTCACGTGCATCGGACCAGCCGCCGAATCCGGGGATCGCCTCCGGAAGTCGGTGATACTGCTCCCACTACGTCGACAAATATGACCAGCGCTTCGGTGCAAACCTCGTCAGCAGGCACGGTAAGCACGACGTCGAACCGCTATACGTTGGAAAGCCCACGTGCACCGGCGACGTTCCATGGCATGGAACACGAGAACGTTGAGGACTGGTTGGCGGACTTCACGCGCGTAGCCACCTTGAATCAGTGGGACGACGTGGCGAAACTGGGTCGTATCTATTTCTATCTCGAAGACGGGGCACGTACTTGGTATCAAAATCAAGAGGAGCAGCTGACGACGTGGCCCAAATTTTCTCGTAGACTTCTGCAGACTATGCCAGTGCTGATCGCCAAGAACGAGCTCAACGAGCTATTCTGGCCCGCGTCCAGTGGCCAAACGGAACTGTGACCACGTACGTCGAAGATATGACACACCTCTTTCAACAGGCCGAATCACGAATGACGGAGGACAACAAGTTGCGTCACTTGATGTGCGTGTCAAGGACCAGCTTTTTGTCGACCTCGTACGAAGCCCTCCGAAGACGGTCGCGGAGTTCTTGTCCAGGGCCGTGACAATGAAAAAAATGCTGCAGCAGCGATCCATCTAATACGGCAGGCAAATCAGTGGCATGTCCACTACCGACACTTTTACTGCTACTAGCATCAGGAACGACTGTCTACGTGAACTCATCCGTAATATAGTACGTGAAGAGTTGCAAAAGGCTGGTGTAACACCTCATCTTACGTTTAGCTCTATTGCAACTGTGATCAAGAATGAGCTGCATCAGGCCTTCCGGGACACCTTGCCTCCTGATACAGCTGCGCCAGCTCCTGCTGAATACCGCCGTGAGACAACCTACGCGGTAGTCTTGAAACGCCCTTCTGCATTGCCACCATTATTCGTTCATCCTGTTCCGGCTGTTTCACTCCAGTCATAGCAGCAGATACTGTACTACGAAGGCACGTACACAACACTGCCCTTGCCCTTTGTCCCTGGCGCTTCTGTCACCTATCGTTCGGTGCAACCAGTCCAGTACATTGACGATCGGCACACGTCTCCTCGGAAGTCTAATGTTTGGCGCACACCTGATTGCCGGCCTCTGTGCTTTCACTGCAGAGAAGCTGATCACTTGTACCGCCAGTACCCACAACGCCATCTTGGGCTTCGCGGCTTCTCTGCGTACTCAGCGCCACCTCGTTACGACCAGAGACCACGCGAAATCGAAAACTACCTCTCCCAGCAGCATGCACTCCCGTCTGCCGGGAGCCAGTCGCGCTCGCTATCTCCGAGGCGATTTTCATCAACGCCCCAGCGGTATTCTACCACACGGTCTCCTAGCCCCCACCGGAAAACTAGTTGAAGCGACCTCTGGGGGCGGGGTCGCTGAACGTCCAAGCGCTGAAGACCTCCTATTGACGCAGAACCGTACAGAAACCGGTCCGACATCACCTACTGCTGCAAAGGATAGCCGACTTTCACTCGACATAGCAGTGAGAATTGTGGGTTGTGCAGTCAATTCGTAAGTGGACACCGGCGCAGACTGTTCCTTACTGAGCGGGAAACTGACAACTCAGCTGAAGAAAGTCATCACGCCATGGTATAACTCACAGGTTCGGACAGCTGCTGTTCACGTTGTTACTCCACTGGGCGCCTGCACAACTAGAGTAGAGATTCAAGGGTATAAATTCGTAGCAAGCTGCCTTGTTCTACGCGAATGCTCCCGTGACATGATACTGAGAGTTGACTTTCTACATAAAATGGAGCTATCATTGATCTGGAAGAGCGCCGCGTCACGTTCTCAGTCCAGCGAGCAATTAACGTGCAGAATGACGGAAGGCGTGTCGACGTACTCCGTATTTCTGAACAGAGCGTGACCCTTCCTCCACGAGCAAGTGTTCTAGTCGACGTAACATGCTGTGGTTTGAGCGATGGCGATGTCGTGGCCGAGACATATTTAGAACACCTCCTACAGCAAGGCATTTGTGTAGCTAGAACTGTAATACACCTTCGTAATGGCCGATCTGAATTGCTTGTAACCAACTTTAGCAACGAGCATCGACACCTTTTCCATGGCACTTCGATAGCGTTTGCCCACGAAGTAGCAAACGACACCAACTGTCTCACATCAGAACTAGTAGATACCACAGACACATCAATGAGTAATATTGAAATTAGTCCTGATCTGTCTACCGATAACCAGACTGCGCTACGAGTGCTCTTGTTCAAGTTCAGGTCTTGCTTTGCTCAAAGATCCGCCAGACGTCCATCACACAAGATCATCATGTACGAGGACGCACGCCCAATACACTAGAACCCCTACCACGTGTCGGCTAAAGAACGTAAAGCGATACGTACGCAAGTCAGCGAGATGCTTGACGATGGCGTTATTGAACCATCTAACAGCCCGTGGTTATCTCCAGTCATACTTGTCAAAAAAAGGACGAGTCGCTACGCTTCTGCGTCGACTACCGAATGTTTAACAACGTGACCTAAAAGAATATGTATCCACTCCCGCGTATCGACGATTCGCTGGATATATTTCGTCGTGCCCATTATTTCCCTTTTCTTGATCTCAAAAGCGGGTATTGTCAAATCGAGGTAGATCAGCCAGACTGTAACAAAACAGCCTTCGTGACTCCAGATGGCCTATACCGATTTTGAGTACTCCCTTTTGTCTTGTGTTCAGCGCCGGCAACTTTCCAGCGAATGATGGACACTGTCCTCACAGGGCTCAAGTGGCAGACTTGTCTACCTTGATGATGTGGTGGTCTTCTCTACCATGTTCGAGCAGCACCTTCCCCGCCTGCGCAGCGTGCTGGAGGCTATCCGATCGGCGGACCTCACACTAAAGCTACAGAAGTGCCACTTCGGCTATAAAGAACTAAAATTTCTTGGACATGTAGTTAGCGCCGAAGGTGTTCGGCCAAATCAGAACAAGCTTGCCGTCGTTGCCGAATCACCAGCTCCTGTCGATAAAAAAGCCGTCCGGCGCTTCGTTAGTTTGTGCGCCTACTATCGCCGGTTCATTCATGGTTTTTCACAGATAGCAGAACCTCTGATTTGTCTCACAAGAGACGACACGCCGTTTGTCTGAGAGAACGAGCAACAAGCAGCTTTTGATGAGCTGCGACAGCGCATGCATTTGGCACCTGTTCTCACTCTGTTCGACGACGATGCTGACACGGAGGTCCATACCGACGCTAGTAAAATTGGGCTCAGTGCAGCGCTCGTTCAGCATCAAGAGGTCATCAAAAGAATGATAGCCTACGCCAGCCGCTCTCTATCCCGTGCCGAGGCGAATTATTCCAGTACGGAAAAAGAATGCCTCGCAGTTTTGTGGGCAATTACCAAGATTCGCCCATACCTTCATGGTCGTCCCTGCGAGATAGTGACGGACCACCACGCCCTCTGTTGGTTTGCAAGCCTGCGCGACCCTTCAGGATGGCTAGCACGGTTGAGCTTGTGGCTGCAGGAATTCGACATCACCATCGTCCATAAGTCCGGCCGTAAGCATGAAGACGCTGACACACTGTCACGCGCACCACTTCATGTCGTCAGTCAGGAAGCAGAGGAACACGAAGGCTTCTTGGGCGCCGTTAGCGCATCAGACTTGAGCAAACGGCCGCGAGATGACGCAGAGATTCGTCCAATCATTGATCATTCAGATGGCCAGGGCGCAATCATACCGCGTCATTTATCCCGCTCGTTGACGTCGTTCTGCCTGCGAGACGGTTTGCTGTACAAGAAGAACGCTCGTTCAAACAACCGTGCTTACCTCCTTGTGGTTCCTCGAGACATGCGAGACGACGTCCTCTTCGCTCGCCATTACGAACCCACATCCGGTCATCTGTGCTACTGAAGGACACTTGCCAGAGTAAGCGAGAGGTACTATTGGCCACTACTTTTAGCAAGCGTGAAGAAGTACGTCAAGAGCTGTCAGCAATATCAGCGCCGAAAGCAACCATCTGTTAAGCCAGCCGATTTGCTTCAGCCCATCGAAACACCCTGCACGCCGTTCAACCAAGTCGGCATGGACATTTTCAGGCCATTTCTCCTGTCTGCGGACAGCAACAAATGGGTGATCGTCGTGACCGACTATTTGACACGCTAATCTGAGACGCAGGCGATCCCACGAGTCATGGCTTCTGAGGTTGCACAATTTTTCATGCGCCACATCATGTTATGACATGGTGCTCCTTCCAGTATAATAACAGACAAAGGGACGGCATTCACGGCGCAGCTTACGGACGAAGTTTTCAAACTGAGCAACACCATACACCGAAAGACAACTGCTTACCACCCGCAAACCAACCGACTTACCGAGCGACTGAATAAGACTCTCGCAGACATGATCTCAATATAAATTGACGTACAGCACAAAACATGGTACCGGATCTTACCTTACGTGACTTCCGCGTATAATACCACCGTGCAAGAGACCACGCGATTCACGCCTTTTCAGCTTCTCTACAGCCACGAAGTGCAGACCATGCTGGACTTTATGCTACCGTGTCAAGACGAAGACGAGTTGGCAACTGACGCCGAAGAAATTGCAGAGCGTGCTGAGGAAGCCCGGCAGCTCGCGCGACTGCACAACGGCCAGCAACAGCAGGCAGACGCACGACGCTATAACACCCGCCACAGAGAAGTGTTTTACAACCCCGGAGACCAAGTTTGGGTGTGGACGCCCGTCCGTCGCCGTGGCCTTAGTGAAAAGTTACTGAGCCGGTACTTTGGCCCATATAAAGTGTTACGCCGCGTCAGTGACGTGAACTACGAATTGATTTTGGACTCAAAACCACATGCACAGAGCAGGACACGACCGAGGCCGGACGTCGTTCATGTGTTGCGTATGAAACCATTTATTGTGCGTTGTTCGTAACTTCTTCTTTAGTGTACAGCGTTCTTTGTGGTTTTTTTGTTTATTTTTGTGAACTTACTTTCCCGTTCATTGACGTTTCTTATATTGGCAGGCTCTTCAATTTCTACTTTCACTTTATCCGAATTTTTATTTTGTTTTCACGTGCCTCTGTTGTAGCATCGCGGTGCTGCTATGTACGTTTCTTTTGCTCTTTTTGGGGCTAGTTTTTTTCGGAAAGGGGGATGATGCCACCAGCACGTAGTGGGTCGACAGCGAAGACCGGCTCTAAATCTAGTAAAAAAAAGAAGATCGCGTGCTTTTTCTCAGCTCGAGAGCCACTCAGGACTGACGCATCGTTCTAGAGCTACCTACTCGTTGGTTTAATAAATTCCCCAGTACTTGTGACTCATCGTCACAATATCAAAACAAAAGAAGCAATATCTATTTTTGATAGAACGTTTGAACGGAAAAAAGAATATACGGGCAAGAAAAATACCATAACACAAAGCACCTATAATTTCGGGTATAACAGTATGAACTTAAATCTCATATAGTACAACACACAGGCATTCTTTGTGAGATTGCTGTCAGTGACCAAAGTGTACCTCTTTCAATCGACGACAATTGACGAAGTGCTTTGAAAACGCACTTTCAACGTTAGCGCTAAAAACAGGAAGCACCAGAGGACGCAGTGCGGAGCGAGACAGCACTGGCCCCTCGAAATTGTGAAGCCTCAAAGTGACAGCCGTTCTACGAATTTATGTATGTTACGTATTTCACAGCAGTGATACGAAGGTGAAATGTTTCGGGGAATTTTCAGACGGGCGCACAAGAAGAGAGGAACTCGCGGGAGAATGATGGACTTACAACTGAAGTTTATTATTAAAGAAACGGTATACCCTGGAACACCACTACGCATTCGTAGAAAACCAACTGCAGCATCATGTAAGCATACAAACAAGCACGAGGCCACCATCTTTATTTTAACCGCAGCTTAACACGCGTGCTAAATGGAAAATTCATAGAATATCCAGGTACTGAAATTTTGATTGGTGGTAGGCATCGAAGGCTTGCCAGCACATAATTCAGTGCCCAACGTCCGGAAGTGTACAGTTTCGCGTAATTTTCTTTCCAATCTACTGCGTCCCCCCCCCCACAATGAAGACATTGCGAAAATCGGTTGTGCATCCACACTTTTTGAACCGCAAGGACAAAGGCTCTCCCCTGCCAGTTGGTAGCATTTTACAATAGCACTGATAGCACATAAAGTTCACAAAATAAATCAGGAGCTGGCTCATGCCGACTGTTGCAAGAAGCACTAACTGTAAAATAGGCGGATAGGTTTCAAATGCGCCGGAAAGCTCATACGTCACATTCGGGTTCCCAATATGAACACGGTACTAAACTATTATATGGTCTATTGTAATAGATCGCACAGGTTCCTCTTGCATGTCTGTCCCCACTGTTTTGCGATTGCACCATACTACACATGAACGTATGGGATAGTTGCTAAGCATTCCTCTCGCCAACGAGGTCCAATAGACTTGCAGCATCTGATGCGAAGACCTCGGCTGCATCTCACCACTGACTGATGAGAAGTGCGTGCAAACGAGCTGTATGTGATAAACGTGCTATACCAGGGTAATTTTCCCCTCAAGTTGCTTATTGATTTCGATCACGGCCGATGAACTGGTCTTCAAATACCTCTTCACAACGAGTGAATTGTGCACGGCTTCAGGCAATGAAAGAAGGCTTTCAGGCTTCTCAGACTTCATCGCCTAGGCTTCGTTGCTTCTCAAGAAAGAATGACACGACAGTAGTCCAACATATCTTCTAGAGCTTTCAAAGAAAGTCACGGTTTTGCCCAAAAGGACGAAGCAAATAATGCGATTGCAACCTTGGAATGTTTTACGAAGCAAGGCTTCCATTTTGAGGAGCAATACAGTTTGCAGTAAACAAGCGCTTGCTAAGTAACGAAGTTTCTTGTGGCACTGCCACAGCACAGAACACCTATACACTATCATTTAGAGAAGGGAAACTGTACCTTTGACAGTGCAAAGAAAATGAGGGTAGTGGTGGCGTTGTGAACTAACTTATCCGAACTAAAGGCGACGCTAGTAGGCCTATCATTATCATTGCGCTGGGGCAATACGGTGGCTGCTTTGGTAGCGGGTGCGGAGGCTCTCGGTGCGCGCCCGCAAGTTTTCGGGCGTTTATTCATTGCTATTGCTAGGTGGCATTCGCGCACACGGCATCCTAACTTTACTATAAATATTTCCGCTATTCCTCCAGGTGACCGAGAGGCCTCAACTGGCATACAACACGCCAAGCAACTAAGCTTTCATTGATTAGTGACAATCGTGAATGCAGCAGTATACATCTAAACAAAAAACACTGTCTCTCACAGAGATGAACAACACATAAAAAATAACACCCATCTGTTTATTAAAATTACCCGCTGAAATTGTGCAACTTTCTCTTGGCTCCTTCAGTCAGAAAACGATATTTACACTGGAAACCCCTTGTACAGTACTTGGTACTGTGCTTCCAATTGTCTTTCTCACCACACATGCTTTCAAAACGTGCAGTGTCAGAACGATTAGCCTGAGCCGCAATAGGATATTTGACAACGCATTGGCAAGCAGCACATCGCGGTGAATAAAAAAATAATACAATTCCCATCCGGAATTGGCCTGCAACATGACAACATGCATCTTTGCACCACAATCAGAACCAATGGGCACATAAAATATTACCGCATGTTGTTAGGCACCTACCGAAGTCTTGCGCCACCTCCCTCTCTTATGAATTCTGCCACACCAACTGACAAGCAAAACGCGCAAAGCTAAACGGGCCATGCAACGCTGGCTGCACGTGTCACCACACTACGTGCTGGAAAAAGAAGGCTGGCGATTTTTCAAAGGAGCGGCACGAGGCGAGACGCATAAAGAAGAAAACGTTGACGAGGTTTTTTTCTTTTTTCACTAAAGAGCTTAGGACAACCTTTAGGTATTTAGTTCATGGGTGCAAGTTCTACATAAATAAATAGTTGTTTTAGCTTTCGGCGTTGTATTTGTTCGTTACAAACTGATGGAGGTGCGGGGTATTATTCCAAGCCCATCGCAGGTTAGGGAACATAGCCCAGAATTCCGAAGGCTGGAGCCAGCGCAGTTGACTCCCATACACCATTGCACGAGTCACCGCCTACGAGGTGAGCAGCCTTAGTTTGGAGCCCTCTTCGATTCTTCGAGACCAGTGGAGGCCGTAAGTTCTGGAGCCCCTGCAGTGCCTGGCCAAGCGACTTCATATCCATCTCATAACGTCATGGACCCGCCCCGAATACCAGAGGTCTTCCATGGAGATATTTTCGAGGATTTCGAGGACTGGCTTGACGGGTTTGAACGCGTTGCCAGACTGAACAATTGGGACGAAGACAGAAAACTTCGCTACATCTACGTGGCATGGCAAGATTCTGCGCGTACGCGGTTCGAAAACCACGAAGCGTCCTTATTGTCGTGGGACGACTTTCTAAGAGAGTTTCTTGCTACGTAAACAAACACGGAGTGCAAAGAAAAGTAAGAGGCCGCTCTTCAGACGCGTAACCAACGCAACAACGAGAGCGCCCCCATCTACATTGAAGACATGTCCTGACTGTTCCGCTAGGCCAACGCGAACATGGCTGAAAAAAGGAGTTGCGGCACCTGATGCGTGGAGTGAAGTAGGAGCTTTTTGCAGGACTGGTGCGTAATCCACCCCGATCTTTTGCCGAGTTCAGATCAGAGACGACATTGATAGAGAAGACCCTGCAGCAGCACACTCGCCAATACAACAGGACAACAGAATGAAATGGACGTATGCCAAGATTTCAGGCGTCAGACGCGCACTGGATCTCCTTTAAAATCTCCTCGCCCAAACACAAAACCCAAAAAAGGGCAGCGAAAATGCCAGTGCACTTATTAAGGTGAGTATTTTAGAGGCTGCCGTTGCTGAAGTGTTTCGCTCGTCAACATAGATACCTTGAAAGTACTACAGTGGAATTGTAGGTCTTTGATTTCTGCTTCTACTGACTTACTTTGCTTAATTAATCAGTTATATCCGGATATAATCTTATTACAAGAAACCTGGCTTAACCCTGTTAAGAGTTATCATTTAAACAATTTTAGAGCCTTTCGGTTAGACCGTCCATCACTAGGAGGTGGTCTAAATATACTAGTCTCGAATAAATTTTGCCGCACAGCGAGCATAGCTCTTCAGCTTATGTCCACAGACTGTGAAAGTTTGGCAATAGACCTCTGTCTGCCAGGGCATCACCCTTTTTCACTTATAAACGCATATTTTCCAACGGGTTTGCATAATACTCAACAATTAGATACTGCCTTAGCTAATTGCAAGAATGATTTCCTTCTGACTGGTGATTTCAACTCACATCATGTTTCATGGGGATTTTGAACAGACCCTTCTGGTACTCTTCTGTGGGATTGGATGAATAATAAAAACCTTACCTGCCTAAATGATAGACAGCCTACATTTATTCGCGGACGGACACGATCGGTATTAGATCTCACGTTTTGCAGCCCAAGTGTTTCAATAAAATCTTGGAAAACAATTGATTTCTCTTCAAACAGTGACCATCTTCCTGTATACTTTGAAATCTCATGTGCTGTGAAATCTATTGAAAGGACAGAGAAAACATTGATCAATTACAAAAAATTTAAAGACTGCTTGCGTTCCAACATTACGGCAGTGCACAGTGGTCAAAATGAAGACCTGGGCAGAAATGTCTGTTCCGCTTCAGAAATCTCCAAGAAAACTTCAGAATTCGTAATTGCTTCGGCGTCAACTAAAAGTGCCCAACCTAGCAGATGGTGGAATACTGAGTGCGCACGAGACTATAGAAATAGAAAAGCTGCACGGAAAAGATTTATATTTATTCAGAACCCAAAAATTAGAAGGATTATCAGTTCATTCTAGAAATATTTGCAGGACTGGTGCGTAATCCACCCCGATCTTTTGCCGAGTTCAGATCAGAGACGACATTGATAGAAAAGACCCTGCAGCAGCACACTCGCCAATACAACAGGGACGTAAGCGTCTCATCTGTTAGCGCGGCGTCGACAACCCTCACGAGTAACATTGACCTCTTGCGTAAAATGGTGAGGGCTTTCGTAAGACAAGAACTTCAGAAAATACAAATGACTCAAGGTCATCCAGCGATGTCCTCGCTGGCCGATGTTGTGCGCGAAGAAGTGCGGCAAGAGATTCTTCAACCACAACCTCAGTTGTTACAGCGCGCACAACAGGAGCCTGCGCCTCAGTTGTCGTACGCGAAAGTTGTACGAGAGGACCTCGGATGCATGAATAGGACGGCTACGACTGCTGTGATGTCTCCGACGTTTGCTCCGAGTACGCCGCTACCAATGCCGGAACCAAAACTACGTAAGAGCGATGTATGGCGCACTGTAGACCAGCGGCCCCTCTGCTACCACTGCGGAGAAGCAGGTCACCTTTACCGGGCGTGCCAGTATCGTAGAGTGGGGCTGCGTGGTTTTCCAGTCAATGCACCATGCGCGCGGAACGGTGAACGGCCTTACGAAATCGAAGAGCGCTTGTCTTCACGCTATTCACCTCAAGACACGCAACCACGGGACTCACAATCGACAGCACCGATGCGCTATCGGTCGCCGAGTCCTCGTCCGTCATCAAATCACTGAAGGCCACGTTCACCTAGCCCGCGGCGGGAAAACTAGAGCCAGTGACCTCTGTAGGTCAGGCCGCTGATATACTGACAACTGGAGACCCTCCGATGTTAGCCCGACAGGACGGTAGCTGTTACTCAATGATGGACAAGTGCAGTAGTAGCAATGTTACCCTCAATATATTAGTCACGATCGATGACGTCGAGGCCATTGCGCAAATAGACACTGGTGCAGACTATTCCATTGTCAGTAATGCTCTCGCAAAGAAGCTGAAGAAGGTGATGACTGAATGGACCAGACCTCAGATACGTACCGCTGGAGAGCACTTAGTCCCGTGGGATTATGCACCGCAAGGATAGGATAGGCAGCTTTATTGTGCTTCCTGAATGCTCCCAAAAACTTATTATAGGCATGCACTTCTTGCAAATAAACAACGCAGTCATCGACTTGCAAGAGTCCCAGGTTTGGTTTTCTACGGAGAATGCTGTCACCATCTGTCATGCAGAGAAACCAATCGTTCTACCTCTACGCAATGTGGACGAAGATGTAACCGTGCCACCACGTTGCAGTGTGACCCTTCTTGTGAGCGGTCAAGTTCTCCGTGACTGTGACGGATTAGAAGATGGGAACATTGGACTGCTACTAGAAAAATGACTATGCGTGGCAAGAGGCCTGGTGAGCCTTCGTGATGGATGTGCGTATGTCCTACTATCTAACTTTGGAAAGAAGCTGCAGCATGTCGCGAAGGGAACACCCGTAGCATCGGTGCATGAGTACGTGCAAGTCTCAGATGTTTGCTCTCTTGATAAAGCTTCAGAGACAGTAGATAATGTACTCCAATCAGTACACATTGACAGAGAGCTCTCGTCGTCTCGGAAACAAGAGATTGCTGACCTCATCAGAGAGTTTGCTGAGTGCTTCTCCAACTCGTCGAAAGTCAGACGTACTCCCGTCGCAAAGCACCACATCGTGGTCGAAGAACACGTGAGACCTGTGCATCAGCGCCCACACCAAGTAGCGCCAAAAAAAAAAGAAGCCATCAAGAACCAAGTGCAGGAAATGCTCAACAAGGACGTAATTCAGCCATCCAACAGTCCGTGGGCATCACCGGTAGTGCTAATCAAAAAGAAGGACAATGGGTTTGCTTGGTTCATTTCCTCTCTTCATCGGGGAAGCACTGGATTGTTGTAGACACTGACTACATGACTCGATATGCGGCGACATCACCTCTCGCAAACGGAATGGCGAATAAAGTAGCGCAGTTTTTCGTCACTCAGATTGTACTACGACATGGCGCACCGCAGGTTGTCATAACAGACAAAGGAACAGCATTTACTGCCCGTTTGATGCCGTCTATTATGAAGCTCACGCGCACCGACCATAGAAGCACTATAGCAAATCATCCGCAAACAAACGGATTAACCAGAAGACTCAACAGAACTCTCGCTGACATGATCTCGATGTATGTGGACGTTGAGCACTAGACATGGGACAGTATTTTACCTTATGCTACATTTGCGTACAATATGGCAGTACAAGAAACGACACAATTACGCTAGTTCAACTTGTTTATAGTAGCATGGTCACAACGACCTTACACGCGATGTTATCTGTCAACGATTTGAATGAGAGTGACCCGGACATCAGCGACTACATAGAAAAGGCAGAAGACGCATGGCAATTGGCTAGACATCGTATCACTTTACAACAAGGCTCCAACGCAAGTCACTATAATCTGAAGCGGAGAGACTTTCAATACCACCCCAGAGACAAAGTGTGGTTGTGACGTCTGTACACGCACCTGGCCTATCCGGAAAACTGATGCGGCGCTATTTCGGCCCTTAGAAAGCACTTCGCAGGTTAGGCACGCTAAACTACGAAGTCATTCCTGAAGGTCAAGTGTGCTCAACCCGACGCAGGAATCACCAAGAAGTCGTAAGTACGGATGAAACCGCAATACAAAAGGCACTGAACGAGAGAACTGCTAAACGTGCTCAAGCGTCAGGTCAATACTCCTTTACAAAACTGTTCAACGTCAGCGTACGCATCGGAACGATGCGCTTCAGGAGGGAACTAATGCCGCATGTTGTTAGGCACCTACCGAAGTCTTGCACCACCTCTCGCTCTTATGAATTCTGCCACACCAACTGACAAGCCAAACGCGCAAAGCTAAACGGGCCATGCAACGCAGGCTGCACGTGCCACCACACTACGCGCTGGAAAAAAAGGCTGCCGGTTTTTCGAAGGAGGGGCACGTGGCGAGACGCATAAAGAAGAATACGTTGACGAGGTTTTTTTTTTCACTAGCGTGCTCAGGACAACCTTCGTGTATTTAGTTGATGGGCACACGTTTGCCATAAATTAATAGTTGTTTTAGCTTTCGGCATTGTATTTGTTCGTTACAATACTTTGGTAGGGAGCACTAATTGCTCGCCCTACTGTCCTGTGCCAGCACCGTGTGATCATTTCCTCTTCTTTCACTCGAAACAGTGGCTCGGGGTATGATTTGAAGACAATGATAAATTCAAGATCACCGTTCGCAACAGGTTCACTTGCCAAGCGGTGATCTTATATTCAGATTGACTAAAGAAACTGCTGCGAAGGTACGAGAAGCACTTTGAAATTAGCAGTGATTCTGTAGAAACCTGAAGTAGGTTTTTGCTAAACTAAGCCCAACAATAAAAACTTTTGCTAATTATTATTTACTTGCTTGGAACCGAATGGCTCTTACCTTTTTGAATGACCTTGAAAGTTTTTATGCTTTGCATTGACAGATAAATAAATCAGTTTTCTTTGTGCCAATGGTTCATAGTCATGAAAGACAGCGCTCAAACAATGGACAATGGCAGAAACTGAATTCACATTTTTATTCTTCACTACTTTCTAACTGTCTGCCTCACTCTTAACAAGATATCATACAAAACTAGTCCTTTTGGCTACATATTTCACAGCAATATCAAGGAAATATCTGTTAGTAGACATTCGAATCATCAACATGTACAAAAACTGACCAACTTTGACTATACTTACTGAGTGCACTCACTCATTGTTCTCTTTAAAGATTATTATACCTTTGAACATGCCTTGTGATGCGTCAGGTACTTTACATAAAACAAATAGTATCACAGTAAAAGGTCGTTATTTGAAATCGGTTAAGTAAAAGCGAACAGTCCTGTGTGCTTCTATTGTGGGAAATCTCTCGACAATTTGAACACATTGGTATTCGTAATATCTAATTCAAACTGGGAGCCCCTTGGTTTTCTGCTTGCACAAGTCTGTCCAGAGTAATCACAACATTTTGCAAAAACAGAGCAAACTAGAGGAGAAAAACATTTAAACAGCAGCATTCCTTATCAGATGAGATTTCGAATGCTGAAGTGAAGGCCTTGGACAAGCTAGGAATGATGGTCATGGAGTGGCAGGGGAATAATTGCATATGAATGCAATTTGCTGGTTACTTCTTATTTTGATTGTATTAACTCTGTCATGTAAACAAACATGTTCTGAAGCACCATTACTGACATACGTTCAAACACAAAGGCTTACTGCTTGCATACATGTCGGTGTTTGTTTTTCGGGTATCATCAGCCATATTACACCCACTGCTGCACAAAGGCCTCTCCCATGATCAGCCAGTCAACTTGGTCCTGTGCTTTCCGCTGCCACGTTATACGTACTATTATTATCATTGGCTCACCTAACCTTCTGTCTTCACTTTATGCGTTTTCCTTCGCTGTGAATTCAGTCAGTTACTCTTAATAACCAGCGGTTATTCTGCCTGGATACTACGTGTCCAGCCCATGTCCATTTCTTCTTAATTTCAACTAAAATATCCTAAACACAGATTTCCTGACCCACTCTGCTCTTTTCTTGTGTCTTAAGGTAACACCTATAATTTTACTTTCCATCGCTCGCTGCATCGTCCTCGATTTGAGCTGAATCCTTTTTGAAATACTCGAGGTTTCTGCTCTTTGGGTAACTTTGGGCAAGATTCAACTGTTGTATACCTTCCTCTTAATGGTTAGTGACAGATTATCATTGATTATATGAGAATGCTTGCCGAATGTGATCCACCTATATTTTTCTAATTGTTTTTCTCTCATGGTATGGCTCCGTGATCGCTACCACGGCAAGACGTGTCTCGCTTAATAAAGGGACGAATTCTAGCACAATTTCTTTTTTAGAACTTTGGCAATGCCACTCCCAATATGCACGCGGCGTCAGTAACTTTGTTTTAACACTACTATAGGTGTACCTACCACTGCCTTGCAATAGCTTTTACATTCACAGCAATCTGTACATAATGTGAAAAGGAAATGCTGCTAAATATGCACTACTACAAGCCGATTTGTTACCTAGTTATATATGATTTTCTATGCAAAGTTTGACACGTAGAGTGAAGTACAGTATGTGTACTTCGACACATGCACTGTTAAAAAATTTGAAGGCCGAACATTTCCTGTAAACTGAGTAATTATTCAAGCAAGAAACAACAATCTGTGCCCCCTGTTTTGTACAGCTTGACCATATCGTACAATATTACTGATGTTCAGTATAAGGCTTCTATTTGTCCACCTGGTATATTGGTGGTGCATGGGATTGTCACTATAACAACTGTTGAGCTTCTTGCGACTGAGTGGGGGTAGCTTGGAAATTAATGGTCTCTTTTTAGTCCAGCTTTCTGAGAAGAAAAAAAAAGAGTCACGAGCAGGGTAATACAGAAATCATTGAGCAAAATATGTTCAATTATTAAAGTGTCTTCAACCATACCTTGCGAGGATTTTGGCCCATGAGCTTGCTTTCAGTGATGACACATTCTCTGCTGACTTGAGGTAGGTTCAGAACGATGAGGAATCCAAGCGTGCACTGATATGAGCAGTTCCTTGGAGGCTGAGGTTGGATTGCAAGGAAAAAGAACCGTATTGGTTACTTTTATAGAAGAGTGAACGGATTTGCTATGCATGACTAAAAAGAATGAACATGGGAACACTGTATATAAGAGAGGTAGTGTGGACATAACACGGCTGTTTTTGGAATTTGTATTGTGGGTGTCTCTAAAATAAATTTGTTTTAGTGACATTCTTCAGAGGACAAAGCTGGGTAATTCCCAAATTTGATGGACTATATGGTTCATGCAAATGTAATATGCTTTGTTGCAAACTTACGAAAAGTGTACAAATGCGTGTATGTACAAAACGTTCACTTGGCTCTACTATGTATTGAATTTATGAGCATATATTGCAGCAGACTCATTTCGAGCAGAAAGAGGTAGAACTTACATTGTGATCTGTGCTATAAATTTCAGCAGTAAAGATAATTTCAGCGAATGTGACAACGAAGTAAACAATCTCAAACGTTCACAAGGTGTCCATCACAATAGCTGTACAAGTTGAAAAGCCTTATAAAATTACAAAACTGTAGTGCATGCAAAAGAAAAGGGCCGTGATCAGATGCAAAGCAGCGCATTTTCTCTCACCGGTGAACACGCCCACATTGTGGAAGATTATTCCGTATTCGAAGGCAGTTTCCCAGTGATTTGCCGGCGTTGAATTTTCACGCTGGAGGCTGCGTAGCCGGACGTTGGTGAAGCACAGCAGATGACATTGTTCACGGATTTTAGACACATTCACTTCGCCGTAGTGGCTCGTACAGTCTGACACAAGAGGTCGCATTGATATATCAAAACTGAATTAAACTGGGGCTTCGCAATGCCGATCGACAAAAAGTACCGCGGTTTACCGCGTACAATTTGAACACATTACCCGACAGAAACGCAATTGATGCAAATTGGCTGCTGCTTTTCCAGCGTCAGAATAACCTCAATACTTCAATAGTCATGAGATGCGTGTCATGTTAGAAGATGACAACATGCCACGCTCATGATGCGCTTGTGGCTGTTTTACTAGCTCCATATATACCTAATTTTGTACTGCGTTACGTGTGTGAATAATGAATGTAAATGACACGTCCAAACATGATAATCATGACATGAGTACCATGTAGCAACATGAACACATGCTACGCTTATGATGCGCTCGCGGCCGTTTCGCTATCATTACATATGCAAAATTAGTTATTACGTGACATGAATGGATGACGAAGGTAAATGACACGTCCAAACATGATAATCATGAAATTCGTTTCATGTAAAACATGGCTACATGCTATGCTCATAGCGCGCTCGCAGCCCTTTAGTTAGCTTCACATATACCAACTTAGGTATTACTTGGTGTCAATGTGCGTCGAAGGTAAGCGACATATCCAAACATGACAATCATGACATGCGTCGTGTCATTTAAAATATGACTATGCTACGCTTATAGTGCACTCGCGGCCGTTTCGCTATAGCTTCACATATACCATATTTTGTATTATGTGACGTGAATGGACGACGAACGTAAATGCCAGGCAAAAACATTATAATGACGATATCGAAGTCATGCACGGTACAGTTGACATGACTACCACGGCTGCTGCTTATTTTGCAAACTTTAGTGGTACCGTTGTTAAGCGACTATAAATAACAAAATTGCATCTCATCTAGACACGTGAGTGCGCATAACATTTCTAATTGTGTTTAGTGTGTGCAACAATCATCCACATCGTGACGTTGGCTGATTTCAAAGGGACATATCCACCTTCCTTATTCGTGCTTCGTAGATCATCGACTCCGACTTTACGTGGGATGCGCCAATTCTTTAGTCTTATTCATTGAAATTTCACAACGAAATGTTATGAACTAGATTGCCGCTTTGCTGCTAGGTTTTTTTTTTATACTCGAAGCTTGCATGACAGCTGCTTCAATGGCTGGTTCGAAATAAGAAATAAAAGCCTTTCTCAGTAATCTCGATGAAACAAAAGCGAATGGTCCTGACGGCATACCTCTGCGTGCTTACAAACATTGCGCTTCTCCTGTTTCCATGTATCTTTATTTAATTTACGCGAAGTCTTTATCTACTGGTGTCTTACCAGACGACTGGAAAATGGCCCACGTTGTGCCGATCCACAAAGGTGGACCAAAAAGGAAGCTGTCAACTATAGACCAATTTTATTAACATCAATTGCCTGCAAAGTGCTTGAGCACATCTTGTACAAGGAAATAACGTGGCATATAACGCACCACAAATTGTTAATAGAAAATCAGCATGGATTCCGTAAAGGACTATCTTGTACCACACAGCTAGTTGAATTTTATTATGATTTATCCTCTATAGTATTGACGAAAATGGGCAAATTGACTGTATTTTTCTTGATTTCCAAACAGCTTTTGATTCGGTTTCGCATGCGCTCCTTTTGCAAAAACTTAAGTTATTCAAGTTAGACCTAAATGTGATAATCTGGATAGAAAATTATTTGAAGCATCGTCCCCAATGAGTTGTTTTGACTGGAAAAGCATCCAGTTATGTTGACATGACATCAGGTGCGCCACAGGGCTCCGTTTTGGGTTCTTTGTTGTTTTTAATTTATATCAATGATATTTCAGTTGGTATCTCATCGTCTATCCGGCTTTTTGCCGATGACTGTATAGTTTATCGGAAAATTGAGAGTTAGCAGGATTCCTCCCAACTTCAAAATGACTTGGTGCGTATTCATGACTGGTGTACAACGTGAAAAATGTCTTTAAATTTTAATAAGTGCATTGACCTTTGTTTTTCAAAGAAGACAAGGAAGATCAAATTTAGATATTGTATAAATGGTGTGCCAGTTACCACGAAGACAACTTACAAATACCTGGGTGTGTTCTTTTCTTCTGACTGTTCATGGAATGTACATGTTGATTATGTTGTCGCGAAAGCTGCGAGGGTGTTAAATTTTATTCAGCGTAACTTACGATGTTCGCATCAGCGACTTAAATAATGTGAGTATTTGACGTGTGAACGACCAGTCTTAGAGTACGCCTGCGCTGTGTGGGATCCGGCGCAGGTATATACATCTTAGTGATAAGATAGAAAAAATACAGAACAGGGCGGCAAGGTTCGTCCTGGGACGGTATGAATGGCGGTAAAGCTCTACCGCTATGAAACAAGAATTGAATTGGAAGCTTATTTCATCGCGTAGAAGAAAATTGCGATTAAAACTTTTATATCTAATATTTATTAATAAAACTGGATTCAATTAGGATATGTATTTACAGACGCCGTATTATTGGTCAAATCGAATTGATCATCCTTTTAAACTGAGGAAATACCGTCCCAGGACTGGAATTTTTTCAAATTCTTTTTTTGTTAGAACAATACATGAGTGGAATGGGCTCACAAGTGTACAAGTGTCTGCTGTAAATGAAAATTTGTTTCTTTCGAATCTGTAACCCCCCTGCTATAACGCCTTCGGGCGCTGCAGGTATACTTCGAATAAAGAATAAAGAATAAAGAATAAAAAAGTGAGATAAAACAATTGCCGTCTACCTGATTGTGGTGCTTCAGACACATGGGTTAGTGCTTCGGGGCAACACAGTCTATAAAAGGACATAATTGTTAGAAATGCGTTGCTTATAAATGCACCCAGCATGTAATCAAGCGAGGTATTTTTAAAAATACTGATTTATTCATCATTCAAACCTAAGAACCTCTAAAGTTTTAAAAACAACGCGTTGAAGAAAACGGGCCTTATTTTTGGCAAAAGGCAAAATGTCATTGTCATTTATTTCGGGGGGAACGAAATTGTGGATGACTCTTGAGTTATTCCAACTCCGCAGTGGCGACTCCGCAAACACGTTTATGTGCGATCTCTCTTTGCTTTAAAAATGATGGAATCAAATATGCTTTCCACACTTGGCTTGTGGTGTGAGATCTAGAGTTTAAAGCAACTTAAACGATGATTTACGGCATACGTTTTAAACACTTCACAACGAGAACTTTCGTAGCATGTTTTAGGGGCCTCTAGCATTTCGCCTCCACTAAAATATAGCCACCACGTATAATTGTATTATTCCATCTACTTGTATTCACAGAAATCCTTCTGGAAGAACGGGACTCAAAGGAAAAGGTGCACTTCCACGTTGGGGACCGAACCACTATGTACTCTTCATCATAAGCAGGTAAGAGAGTTCAGCAAGATTCAACGCTGTGTTTTTTTTTTGGTCGTCCGTGGTATATAAACGCAATAAGTACACACGGGGCATATTATTATCTGCAAATTTCTTCAGCTTGCGAGCATAAAAAAGGGTACAGGCCAGACAGAAACAGCGCTGGCTTGCAAATAACTATATTTTACAGATTGGCAAAATATACGCGTTGAAAAGGACGATAGAGTACAGGAAGATAAAAGACAAGACAAATAAATGCGTCAGTATTAAAACGCGTGTGACGGGTCCTTGATTTTCTCAAGGCCCAGCCAGGTAATCACGTTGTAACTGTGAAGAAGCAACAGATTGGTTGCTAACGCAGTTATCACCTAGCAACTGTATTTTATCCTTCAATATTTTCACGGGTAAGTTGATTTCTGTGCCTACCATTATAAAGCACTGATCGAAGAGCGGGGGGGGGGTGCAACCACAATGCCAGAAAGAATGCCAAGCTGCCTTTGTACTGCAATGAGCACGTTATTTCTATTCTCTCTGAGGCAGTGATTTATGCACCTGCCAGTTGGGCCGACACTGGCGTTCCTACACGTGAGTGGAACCAAGTTGACGACTCCCACTTCGCATGGAACGTTGCGGGACCTGTTTGCAACACAGCAAGGGGTAGATTTGGCTCGAGTTGTAACAACCCACTTGAAAGTCTATGACTTTGCCGGTGCAGAAAAAAATACCAACGAAACGCTGGTGACAGATGTTTTTCAGCCTGTGCGTGGCGTCGTTCACATAGGGTTGTATGACGGGCTGGCTCTTTCTGACACTGTTGCGCGTTTTCGGTTTGTCGGCTCTCTTCATGATGGCGACCAGCATTTCCGCCACCAAAATGAGTACATAGGTGGCATAAGCAGCCTTTGTCAGACGCTCCTTTTGTAGAGCCAAGCTGTGATGTGGGGGCAAGACTTCTTTAAGGCGTTGGCAAGGCAGAAGTTAGTGATGCTCCGCCTAACCAAAGTGTGATCAAAAGTTTCAAATCTAGAAATTTCAGGTTGGTGTCAGTGGGTCATTTATGCGTGAGAACAAGCGGTTCGAGGCACTCTAGAAAAACGGTCAGAACGTAAGAGGAAAGTTTCTGGAAATCCTCGCTATCATAATTAAGCAACACTAAATATAAGCCAACAATACAGCAAACTTTAAGTATTACAGAGTCATCAAGCTTGTTTGACAAGACATGATGATGATGTGTTAGGAATATGTCGCTGAGGATGGGTGCTAGAGATACAAAGATACACCCTAAGATACAAAAATGGTCTTCAAATAAATACTGAGTAATGCTAGAAGGCTGCTGTTATGAATTCCAGTGCTCGTTCGAAGCGCTGATTACCCGAAAATGTCTATGGCTTCCTTTACACATTTAGGTAGTTGGTCGTGCGGCAGAGCGTAATACAAATCCTCAATATCCACACATTGCCTGGAGTCTCGTGTTAGCTTGCCCAAGATTGGAAATGACAGCGTCAGAGTTTTTGGCCAAAAAAGGGTCGTCTCTCGGTAAATTGTTGAGTTTTTCTTACAAGATGAGCCCTACAGATTTTTGCCAGGTCCCCCTTTCTTTTACACTAAGCTGCAATGGGCAGTGAATTTTCTGATTTTTCGCTGAGAAGAACGTGTTAAGGCTAAGCTTTTTCTATCTCTCTCGTTTGAAAGCTTTTAAATCCCAAGTCCGAAGTGAAATTTTTCGGTTGCATCTTAAGCTTCACCAGACATGCTTCATCGTTCTCGTTGAAAGCAGATAGAACTGCCTGCACAGCCTTTGCCTTAAACATTTGCCGAGAAAGAACAGCAAATTCACATTCTTTGTCAGCTGGCAGAAGTGATCAGGAAGGTGTCTTTAGGTACGTGGCAGTTCATTCTATCATTGATTCCATCATTGATATCATTTATTCGAAGGCTCACATCTCGAAAGCATCTGCACGCCTTCAGCGACGCATCTATCATATTCAGTGTCAGGAACACGATGATCAACTTGCCTGATCATAGTGAGGAGCTCGTGCGGTGTTCTCGAAGGTGCCACTCTGTAGTTGGGTCCAAGGCATGTGAACGTTTTCGGGAAGAAAGGCGTCACTGAGCGCATGATCCATGGCAGCTTGAGACTTCCTTGGTACGATGGCCCGCAGGTAGCTAAGAAACTGACGCCACGTGAACTCGATGTTCCAGTCCACGAGGCTTGAGAGTTCATGGCACTTCTTTTGTCTAGGTGCTGTGCGTTCATTGCTGAGAAGTCTTAGTTGCAGGGCTTGGCGGTAATATAGGACTCACCACACGTGATTCCTCTTGACGCATTGATTAGGCTTGTCATTCATCATCTTGTTCTGTATTCTGCTTTTCAGCACATATATTTTGCCAGTCTACAGAATTAGGTTAGTTGTAAGTCAGCGTTAATTCTGTCTACCCTTCTAGAGCTTTCTAAAATATCCTTCTAAAACATTTAAAGTCTTCTAAAATAGGAACGAAGTCCCGGAATACTCCGGATGTCCTTGACAGAATGGAGTGCAGAAAGCTCGTGACGGCACGAATTTTCTTCGGCTCAGGCTGCCCACCTGATGCGTCGACAAGGTGGCCCAACACCATTATCTGTCGGTGGCTGATATGACATTTCCACGAGTTTGGTTGAAGGCCAGCAGTGCGAAAGATGTCGAGAACTGCTCACAATTGCTTAATTGTAGGCGAATATACAAGGACGTCGTCTAGGTAGTACAGTCATTATAACTACTTGAAGCCTTGTAACAGCGAGGTAATAATACGCTCGAACGTGGTTGCATAGCCCAAACGGCGTCATTTTAAGTTGATATAGGCTGTCGGGAGCTACAAACCAGTCTTTTCTTTTTGGTCTTTTTCATCGACCGCAATCTGACAATTGCCAGAACGTAGGTTAATTGAACAAAAGTATTACGCACCGTGAAGACAACTGAGGGCGTTATCAATGCGGGACAACGGCTAAATTTTCTTTTTCGTGATTCTAATAATGGCGGTAATCAACGCAGAAGCGCCATCTGTCGTCTTTTTTTAACGAGCACAACGGGAGACGCCCAAGGCTCGAACAGGGTTCAATAATTCTTTTGGCTAGACCTCTTGAACTACCTTACACTCTGTGGCGGACGCCCGGTATGGTGGGCGGTGAATAGAAAGATAATCACCAGTGCTAACCTGCTGCTTCACCATGGAAGTCCGGCCGATTAGACTGCTGTCGATGTCAAATATATCGCCATATGAGGCGAGAAGGCGCCATAGGGCGTCTGATTGCTCAGGTTTGAGTTCCGGGGCGATCATGAGGCGCAAGGCCGCATCGAGTGATCTGGCATCCTGCGGGTGACATGGAAACTTTGATAACACGTTTGCCTTAAAAATGGTGACGTGGCCATTTATTAATGGTCAGAGCATGGGAATTGAGATTCGTTGTAGTAGTACTTGCTTCGTAAAACCGAAATTGATAATAGGGAGACTTCTCCGGTTAGAGGTCACGGTTATGACGGAGTTTGGCACAGTGATATCGCGTGCCAGGAGAACGTCAGGAATAGACGTGACAATATAATCACCGTCAATAACAGGAGAGGCTGTTGCCAATTCAATATATTGGAGGGTTTTTCATGGTATCCGACTGAAGTCTGTAGTACAGAAGCTGTTCGGCAGTTCGGGGCGAGAATCTGGAAAAAAAAGAAAGTTATAAACAGATAGTGCAAGGGGAACAGTCCATGAGGGCAGAATGCGTCGATAAGAGGTTTATCCCGAAGATGAGGACGTGAGGGCGGTTTCTGAGCGCTGTAAATAAAGAGGGCACATGGCGGCTGCCAAGGATAATACAAGTGGCACAAATACTAGTGGTCGTCATAGTTCCACCATTGGCGACACGGACTGCTTGTATTGCAGCAGGCGTGAATACTTTCTTGGGGCGGCGACGGAAACAAGCACTCATTATGGACACCTGAGCTTCCATGTCGACTAAAGCCATCAAAAAATCACCACGTCCACATGTACTTCAATCAAGTTCGTACTAGTAGGGAATGTAAACGCAGGCTTTCGGTCAGTCACACTTGAGGCAGCGCTACCTCCAGGAGCTTCATAATCTAGTTTTCTGCCCAGGAAAATCCATAGTTAGTCAGCCATCGTTAGCGGCGGGCTAAAGGCGTTGCGACGGAGAACGGCGGCGTTCTGGTGACGGTGATGGAGTGGTAGAGCGGCTGCTAGGTGCATCAAAAGCAGGATACTGACGGCTAGGCGAATACCAACATGGGGCCGCGTATGGGAGAAGAGAGAACAATTGGCTCCAATGCGGGAGGGGGGGGGCATTCAAATGCTGTGGCAGCAGTGGGGGACATGGCCAACTCAGTTACTAGCGGTAGCACATTGGCTTATCGCCTGCTGCTCTCGGTTCCCTTGGATTGCCGGATCTGGACAGAAAACATGAGTCATGGCGTGGTTCATTGATTAGCTTTGGTCTGTAGCCGGGTAGGGAGGTCGAACAGGTGACATGAAAACCGCGAGGTTAGCAATTTCTTGCCCCACAACTGCCTGAATAACTTAGACCACCGGAGATGGTCGGACAGTGCCCTAGTCGAGTGGAAGTGAATGAAACGGCGCCGGACTTGCCGCCTTAAGCTTACGCTGAACGATGCGTGTCACATCCTTGAGCAAGGGTGGTGTGGCACTGAAATCGGTGCAGGCTGACGTGACAGCAGTGTTTGGGAGCCGCGAAAATTGAGGCAGAACTTGGTGCCTTTCGCCCATTTTGAAAAGGCAGCATTCATTGATTATGAGACCGACGGTCATGACGTTGTTGTACACAAGCAAATTGAAAGAGTCGTCCGCAATGCCCTTGAGTGTGTGGCGCACCTTGCCACTCTCGGTAATTAGCTTGTTCACTTCTTGGCTCAACGAGAGCACGTCCTATGAGTACCAAACATACGAGTAGGTTGATGCCTGCACACGGGTGGCCAGTTCTTGTCGTGCGGCCATTGGTCTATCGGATAGGTCCGAATTATATCGCTTAGTGTGTCCTCGAAGATGTCTCAGCTGGAGAGCACAGTCTCTTGAGCTTTGAACCATACACGCAGGGTGCCATCCAAGTAAAAATTACGTTGGCGAGCATCATGGTAAGGTCCCATCGGTGAGTCTGGCTAACACTCTCGTACATGCGCAGCGAATAGTCGATGGTGAGACCAGGCTGGGCGGAGAACGTACCGGGGTCACGGGAGTGGGAGATCGCAAGGTACGTAGAGCCTGGCGCCCAGCTGGAGCTGGTGAAGGGTTGTTATCATGGGAAGCCATGGCCAGAGTTTGGACGGTGCGGCCACTGCGAAACTTCGTGGCGAGGACGGGGAACGTTCTACCTCCACCAAATATTTGCGGAAGAAAAGAGACACCGTATCGACGAGGCTGTAGATGAGAGATATTTTAAACCACCAGTGGCGACGTCACCAGGTGACCAGCGACCGGGCGGAGACAACCATTCGCATTCCTCGTCAGGCACATACGCGAATCGTCCCACCAAATGTCAACATGCATGTAGCAACATACTCGTATGTGCACACAACTGCGCCTAAATGTAACACACGGCTAATGCTTTTTTGAGAAATCACGGCTTGTACAACACAGACTCCGAGAAAGGGTAGAAAGTTTTGACTGGTGTGAAATGTTTTAACAAGGCAATCCTGATTATACGTACAATATTTTGAAGGTAATTTTCTGTCGCTGCATAAGGCCTCAATTCCCAAGAAGACTTATACGCAACCTAAAGAAAAAGAAGTCTATGAAGCCTATATTATATCAGAAAAACAGTGAGATTCAGCGAATGTTTAGAAAAGTGTCTAAACCCCCGCCGTTCGAGTTACTCGGCGTATACTGAACATATCGCAACGTTCGAAGGAGAGAAACCAGAAGGCATAGGGATAAATAATTCTGCGACATCTGCTCTATATCTGCATCACGATAACACATAATATGAAAACATCTACACTGTAAACAAAAATATACCCATCTGGGAGGAATCGGGGAAGGATGAGCCAGCTCTGCTCCGCTGACCTCACTCAAGCCGGATCCTACTGGGAATGCCGTGGTGGTCGGTCACTTGTACGCCGCGAGTGGTTCTGTTGAAATATGATTTACTCAGATGGTCAACATTGGCTGAATCGTTTTGGCCACAGTCCTGGACGACGCTGAGATTTGGTCCAACTGCAAGTGAAACTCCGGAAGATGGCGATGTGTGCCAGCCGATGTTGATGGGAAAGCTCTGTGAGGGTACGCTGGAGCTTCGGCGGCTCTCTGGTAAACTCTGTTCATGGTCTTGGGAGAAAGCTGTGGCCAACGTGGCATTGATGACGTGCAGCCCTAGCAAGGCTGCAGGAATCAGCGTGGAGGTCGATGCCGTCAAGGCGTTAACCTCGAGGCTAAATCACAAAATGGTATGCCGCAGTCTCATCGCGCTATCTCATGACCCGCAAGCGGAGCCAGTGTGTATGGTTACGAAGGAAATGGTTTGATTGGGGCTCACTGCGATGAAATCGTATTTAGAGGGAGCTTAAACAGCCTCCCTCAACAGCTCAAGTGCCGATGGAGTTCGTAGTCAGAAATTTTCAGCCCGGGAAGAGTGCGCAGCGGTGCCTGGCAACAGGAGGCCGCGTGGTGTCTTGGCGGTGGTGGTATACGCCAAAGAAGCCTGAACAGCATCCGTTGAAGGCCTGTTTTAATGAGTATTTCGGCAGAGATCCACGTCACGGACAGCATACCTGACGTTCCCGAACGAATGGAGGCTGTACGCCTGGAGTTTGTACGCCTGCCCAGACGCAGGCGGTAGGGATGTTTCTGTCAAGTCGCGTCCTAGAACCACTGAAGAAGTATCGACACCATCCGCGAATGGTTCGATGGGAAGGTGCGGCAGTGGTCGAGTCGAGGAGTCCATAACTGATGAAGCCCCATTTGGAGAGACCCCCGCTGCTGACGATCCCCTAGGACCCGTGCAGGTGGCTTCAGCCGCAAGATTCAGTAGTTATACTGCGCCATTATAATGACTGATACAGAAAAACGGCACCCATTTGCTGGGCCAGTTGTTCTTATTCTCTGTTCGTCGTGCTGTGCCATGTCCAGGAATTCCAGACATCAATAACTAGCACCATCTGTCGGGTTTGCTGCTGAATGGCTGCATCACGCAATGGGAGACAACTTTTAAATATGTTTTGCACCGAATCGCATTATATAAGCTTAAGTCACCCCGTATATATAAACTGAGCATCTAGTCAAAAAAACTGACTAAAAACTAGTCAGGAAAACTTATATATTATATGATTGTAAATATTTTTCCAAAATATTACTAGTTAGGCTACTTCTCAACAAACTTTCATTCTTTTTTTTCTTATGGTGAGCTGTACAAAAAGAGTAAAACTGTGTTTTTTGCAATATTTCCGAATTCTTAACTTTTCGTGCACATTACAGGGTTAACTTGGCGCGAAACAAAATTAATATGGGAGGGTAAAATGGTTTGACGAATATGACGCACTGATCAAAACGTGCATAATGTAACAGTTTTGTCACAAACACTGTCACACACTTTCTGCCACACAGTGGCACATTTTGAAGGCGGGTATGTGCCATAGGTTATTAACTCAATGTGTACCCAAAAACGGCGAGTACACACATTAGTGATTTTGAGGCGTGCACGCTAAGAACTAACATCGGCAGCCCCAAGGCTGCAAAAAACAAATGTCGCGGTCCCAGCAGGAATCAAACCCCAGCATTATGCGTGGTAATCATGTAGTATGCCTCAGAGCCACGCCATGTCTCTGAACAACTTATGAAAGAAACACTGATTCGTGAAACGTCAATTGTGGTTGCAATGCTCGTTATAAAATTTTATAAATATTACAAATGAACTCTTTTTAAGCAGCTGTCACGCCGGACTCACGTCCTTTATAGTTTGATGCCATCCACTGAAGTTTATTTATGTAACAGAGTCCAGGGCTGGCATCCTCACGACCACCATCACTCCCAATCAGCTTGTCGCTTCTAGTGTTGCTAATACTCATCATTCTGTTGCCATCATTGCGCAAGCGCAGACACCTGGTTATGGGAACATCTGCAACTCTTAATGATATGTCTGTGCTTGCATCAATTGCACATATATTTAGCGTCATTTCATAACGTGTCACTCAATAAAAAATTACAACACGGTCTTCTCTCCTCCACATGCTTCGCACTGGATTCCCAATGTACGTGGGATCAGCCGAATTATTTTTCTCTGGTCCCCTATTCCCGCGTTCACAATGCACTGTATTGTGTACTGCTGAAATAAACTTCATATTGTAAAGAAGAGGAAGTACTCCGGCGCAGAGGCAGCAGAATCGAGCGTGCAGCAGCGGCTCGCGCTCGGAAATTGCGGCTGGTGCAACGCCTTCCAAGCCTTCCAAGCATCAACCTTTCTGCTCAATAAATCTCCTTTATAATTGGTGGAGCCGTGCTTGGTACCGTCCCCTATAACTTCCCACTACCATCCTGGAACTCCGTTCTCGACGGCTACCTTCTGCTATGCCGGACGCCAATCAGCAGACGCTTCCATCTCTTCCGGCCACCTTTCTAGGCAGTGTTCTTCACCGGGAGCCTCCAATATTCAGCGGAACAGACGACAACGACGTTGAAGATTGACTCTCGACTTTCGAATGGGTGAGCGCTTTAAACAGATGGACGGACGCGGACAAGTTGACACGCGTGTCGTTTTACCTTGCGGGTGCAGCCTGCCTTTGGCTTAGAAACCACGAGGCAGACTTCTGAACGTGGCCGCAATTGAAAACGTCGATTGTAGCAGTCTTCAATCTACCTGCCATCCGAAAACTTCGTGCTGAGTAACGTTTACGCACACGCGCACAGGAAACGGGTGAGACCTTCACTAGTTACATAAAAGACGTCGTCGATTTGTGCAGACGCGTCAACGCCGCAATGACGAAAGCTGAACAATGTAAGCGCATTCTCAAAGGGATAGACGACGACGCTTTTCGAATGCTCTTGGCGAAAAGCCCAACCGCTGTTAACGATGTAATTAGCCTCTGCCAAAGCTACGATGAATTGTGGAAGCAGCGAGCTCTGACAAGACATCCCCCAGCACACGATTTCGCATCACGGTCTAGTGTGAATAATGGTCATGACCAAGCGTCACTAATAACCGAAATAAAAGCATTTGTCCGCAAAGAAGTCGCACGACAGCTTTTCTTGGTGCCCTTCACACCAGAGCCTACCACAACTTTACCGTCGTCTCTTCGTGGCGTCATTCAAGGAGAGGTCGCCGAGGCCTTACCAGCTGCTCGCAAGCATAATCTTGTGGCTGCTTCTCTCACCTACGCCGCGGCTGTAGCCATGCCAACTCGCAAGGCGCCTGCGCCTCCGTTCCAGCCTCGCGCGAGCTAACCCCCAGCTCCAGTTCACTGGACCAGCACTAACACCGCCAACCCGTGGCGCACCCTCGATCATCGCCCGATATGTTACGCTTGTCGATACCCCGTACATGTCGCAAGGTATTGCCGCAGCCGGACGCATATCACCAATGAAAACCGCCATGAGCCTTTCCTCCCGCTTGACTCCAACGCGCAATACGGTTCCTCCACTCCAATGCCAGCCCGCTACCAGGACGACCACCACCCTCGGTCGGGACGTCTTCGCTCGCCGTCTCCACGCCGCCGCTCGCCTTCTCCTATGCGTCGACGGTCCGCGCCTAACGAGGAGGAAAACTAGACGACGCTGTTCCTGAGGCAAGAACTGCGCAAGTTTCGGTTTGCCCAAATCCTCATTTGTCACATACCAATGTTATTGATGATGATGATGATGATTATGATGATGATGTGTGGTGCTTTGTGGCGCAAGGGCCAATTGATGGCCAAAGAGCGCCATTTTGATGAGTAGAGATGCGGACAATGATATGTTGCGTGGCTGTATAGGGGCCTTAAAATTCGTCGCGATAATGCGGGTAAAAACATAAGTATTAAGATCATGACAGTGGCGTTATACGCATAGTAAAAAGGGTGACAAAAGTTTTGATAATAAAAACGTGTAAAAATATTTGGCACTAGCACAAGTGCCTCATCAGCGCCCTTGTGTCCAAGGGCAGCGAAGCAAGTGCTTTTAAATGTAGTCACAGCAGCAGCAACCTCTCTTGAGAGGTCACGCTACGCAATGCCTGGGTATATTACATGGTAAACACCGACATCTCTTATAAAAGCTAGCAATGATTTATGGGTGAAAAGTGGTTCTCTACCGAAAAACATTGCGGGGTGTATTGGTATATGTTGTCGGTAGGGTAATGGAAAGTGTTGTCTTCTTAGAGTGTCTAATTGTTTACAATGGATTAAAACGTGAAGAGCTGTTAATGCCTCACCACATTTGTCACACAATGGTAGATGTCACAAAATGGTGGATAGGCGCATGTTTTGTAACTTCTTGGAAAGACACATCGCAGTCTATAGTCTGCCACTGCCACGGTGGCGAGTATGCTACAGGAGCCATTAAACTGTGTTCAAGTGACACTCCTCAGCTAGACCCTTCAGGCGAACTGAGAAGGGCTGCCTCATCGAAGGCCTGTTTTGAAACAGGATAGAGCTCGACAAATCAATAATAGTAGGGTATGAGGGGTGCTTCTTGTCTGCTTTCATCTTAAGAAAATAAACAAAACATGTAAGTTCTCTGCAGATGAAGCGACCACTCATTTGACTCAACGTAAAGGCTTTCTACGGGGCTGGTGCGAAAAGCACCCGTAGAAAGGCGGATGCCCAAATGGTGCACGGGGTCCAGCATCTTCAAAGCACTATGAGTCGCAGACTAATAGACAACGGCCCCATAATCTAAGCGGGTGCGAATGAGGCTTCTATACAGGTTCATGAGACATTGCCTGTCACTACCCCACGTAGTACGTGACAACACTTTTATAGCATTCATGGCTCTTGAACAAATTTGTTTTTAAATACTTGATGTGCGGTACGAAGGTCAACTTGTTGTCCAAGATTAAGCCTAAGAATTTGTGCTCCGCATTGAATGACAGACGTTGACTGTTCAGTTCAATGTCAGGTTCTGAGTGCATGCCTCACTTTCGGGAAAACAAGACACAGGTGCTTTTTTCTGGGTTAAGCCGGAATCCATTTTCCTCTGCCCATTTGGAGACCTTAATTAAACCTAACTGAACCTGCCACTCACACATTGCTAGGTTGCATGACTTAAAGCCAAGCTGGACGTCATCGACATATGTGGAATAGAACATGTTGCGGGGGATGGATAGGTGCAAGGAATTCATTTTAATAATAAAAAGTGTACAACTAAGTACACCACCTTGCGGCACGCCTGTTTCCTGGACAACTGGACAAATGTTTGGGAGACAACACTGCCCACACAGACACGGAATGTCCGATTGGACAAGTAACTCTCGATTATGGAAAACATTCTACCGCGCACGCCAAGGTGGGACAGGTCTCTTAGAATTCCAAAGCGCCATTTTGTATCATATACCTTTTCGATATCAAGAAACACAAATAGAAAATATTGTTTATTGACGGAAGCGTCTCTGATCTGAACCTCGATACGAACAAGGTGGTCTGTGGTGGATCTACTCTCTCGAAACCCGCACTTAAATGTGTCTAGCAAATTGTTTGTTTCAAGGAAATGTACTAGTCCGCAATTTATCATTTTTTCGAAGACTTTGCACAAGCAGCTTGTAAGTGCAATAGGCCCATAACTCGAAGCTAAAGAAGGGTCCTTGCCTTCTTTCAAAATGGGAATAATGATAGCCTCTTTCCAGGAGGTAGATATAGTTCCAAAAAACAAAATAACATTGTACAAACAAAGTAAGGTTTTTCACGTTTCGATTGGTAGGTTTTTTAACATTTCATACATCACACGGTCACAACCTGGGGCAGAAGCACTGCAGAAGTTTAGAGATGTTCGTAGCTCAGCTAGACTGAAAGCTTGGTTATATGCCTCGTTTTTAGTGCAGTTGCGTTCGAGTTTCTGCTTTTCTATTCTTGTTTTGTATTTTTGGAAAGTGTCAGTATAGTGGGACGGGCTGGACACCCGTTCGAAGTGTGCACCGAGGAAGTTTGCCTGATCTTCCAAGGTATCATTCTGGGTGTTTACGAGTGTAAGTGTGTGTACTTGTTTTCCTGCTATCCTACCAACCATGTTCCAGACTTTAGCCTCCTGTGTGTATGAATTGATCCCTGACGAAAACTTCTGTTAGCTCTCTCTTCTGGCCTGCCGACGCGTTCTCCTGCCTTGAGACTTTATTTTCTTGAAGGTGTCAAGATTTTCAGCTGTCGGTGAGTTCCGAAGCAACCTCCATGCCATATTCTGCTCCTTTCGCGCATTACGACACTCAGTGTTCCACCATGGGACGTGTCGCTTGCCGGGCAGTGCAGATGTTTGTGGGATGCACTTGGCTGCTGCGTTAATAAGGAGAACTGTGAAGTACTGCAAAGCTTCATCTATGCTTAGCCCACGTATGTCAGTCCAACATAACTGAGCATCGTTATGAAACTGTTCCCAGTCGGCTTTGTGTATAAGCCATTTGGGAACTCGTGGAGGACATTCGTATGATGTTTGTGTACTCAAAACGACAGGAAAATGGTCACTTCCGTAGGGATTATTTAGAACTTCCCATTGGAGTAATGGTACAAGTGAAGAGATGCGATGCGGAGGTCTATGGAAGAGTAGGTTGTGCTGTCAAGGTTATAATATCGTCACGGGGTCGTGACGTGGCCGAAGACAGGAGACTTCGTGTTGGGATTTAACTGTTTATTTAGGCGAACCTGTGCCCAGTAAACGGAAAGTCCGATTACAGCAGCAGTCTTGCACAGATAGCAGTCTCGGACTGATAGCGGCGAACGGAGCGTCGGCCTTCGTTCAAATACTGACAAGCGGCGAAGTGCGTCGGCATTTATACTCTTGCCGTTGAATGTTCTAGCGTTATCGCTGGCGATGGCGTAGGTTCCAGAACAATCTGTACCGTTCGCACAGTGGGCGTGATCTTATCGAAATGATCTACTACAGTCCGGAACCTTCTCGAAAACTGAGGCGCGGTTCGCGCTGAAAATCGTGTGGTGTTTTGGGACAATAATGAAAACTTGGGAAATAGAACGTGGCATTGCCCCCTTCTGAAAAAAAGGCATCGTCCCGATGCTTTACCTAAAGATGAAGGTACAATAATAATGCAAGAAAGTACAATGAATAAATTACGATGAAACAATATTACAAAAAAAACACTGTTTCAGTTTATTAACGCGCATAAAACGGCTTGAGGCGCGCGACATGCACGACTTCAGGTCGCCATCGGCGTCGTTGAGAGTTCGTGATGCCGTCGGGGACAACTTCGTAATCAAGTGGGCCGAGACGTCTAACCACCCTGTGCGGTCCGAAGTAGCGTCGCAGAAGCTTTTCACTTAGTCCACGTCGGCGCATCGGCGTCCACACCCAAACACGTTCACCGGGCTGGTATTCCACGAAGCGTCGTCGAAGGTTGTAACGGTGGCTGTCTGTCGTCTGTTGATTTTTGATACGGAGACGCGCAAGTTGTCGAGCTTCTTCGGCACATTGAACGTACTCGCTCAAATCGAGGCTTTCTTCGTCAGTGACGTTGGGTAACATGGCATCGAGCGTCGTTGCCGGGCTCGTTTCGTAGACCAATTTGTATGAAGATATCTGCGTCGTCTCCTGCACCGCCGTGTTGTATGCGAAGGTCACATACGGAAGAATGGCGTCCCACGTCTTGTGTTCGACATCGACGTATATTGACAGCATGTCGGCGATCGTCTTGTTAAGCCGCTCGGAGAGGCCGTTGGTCTGTGGGTGGTACGCTGTCGTCCGGCGGTGGTTTAATTGGCTGTATGCCAAGATCGCTTGAGTTAAGTCGGCAGTGAATGCCGTTCCTTTGTCGGTGATAAGGACCTCCGGGGCGCCGTGACGTAGGATGATATTTTCGACGAAGAACTTAGATACCTCGGATGCACTGCCTTTTGGCTGGGCTTTTGTCTCGGCGTAGCGGGTGAGGTAGTCGGTAGCTACCACGATCCACTTGTTTCCGAAAGCCGACGTCGGGAACGGCCCTAGTAGGTCCATACCAATCTGCTGGAAAGGTCAGCAAGGTGGATCAATTGGCTGCAGAAGTCCCGCTGGCCTTGTCGGCGGTGTCTTGCGTCGCTGACAGTCCCGGCATGTCCTCACATAACGAGTGACGTCGGTGGTAAGACGTGGCCAGTAGTACCTTTCTTGTATCCGCGCGAGCGTGCGAGAAACACCGAGGTGCCCTGCCGTCGGATCGTCGTGCAGGGCCTGCAGGAGTTCTGGTCGCAGAGCTGAAGGCACCACAAGAAGGTACTTGGCTCGAAGCGGTGAAAAGTTTCATTTTTTTGTAGAACAACGTTTCGTAGGAAGAACTACGCAAGTGCGCGCTTGAATACCTTCGGGACTTCGGCGGTCCTGCATTCGAGGTATTCTATTAGGGCCCCAAGTTCCGGGTCGGCCCGCTGTCGTTCAGCGAAGTCGTCTGTAGTTATCGTTCCCAAGAAGTAGTCGTCATCCGGGTCGTCCGGTAGCGGTTGTTCGACAGGCGCACGAGAGAAACAGTCGGCGTCGGAGTTTTTTTTGCCGGACTTGTAAATGACTGTAATGTCATATTCTTGAAGTCTCAGGCTTCATTGTGCGAGGCGACCTAAAGGGTCTTTCAAGGTGGCTAGCCAACACAAGGCGTGGTGGTCGCTCACAACTTTGAAGGGCCTGCCGTAGAGGTAGGGGCGAAATTTTGACGTAGCCCAGATGATGGCGAGGCACTCCTTTTCTGTTGTGGAATAATTTGCTTCTGCTTTGGATAGCGATCGGCTGGCGTAACTAATAACCCTTTCAAGTCCTTCCGCCCTCTCCACAAGAACGGCGCCAAGACCTACGCTGCTTGCGTCAGTATGTATTTCTGTCTCGGCGAATTCGTCGAAATGGGCAAGTAACGGAGGCGTCTGGAGGCGATGTTTAAGCTCCTGGAAAGCGTGTTCCTGTGGCGTTTCCCACTTGAATTCCACGTCGGCCTTGGTACGGTTAGTGAGAGGATCGGCGATGCGGGCGAAGTTTTTCACGAACCGCCTATAGTAGGCGCACAGGCCCAAAAATCGGCGCACGGCCTTCTTGTCAGTGGGTGGCGGAAAGTCGGCGATGGCGGCTGTTTTCCGTGGATCGAGACGAACTCCAGACTTGCTGATAACGTGCCCCAGAAACAAGAGCTCCTCATACGCAAATCTGCACTTTTCTGGCTTCAGTGTGAGTCCGGACGTCTTGATGGCTTGAAGTACAGCTTCAAGGCGCCGAAGATGCTCGTCGAAACTCGAGGAAAACACGACGACGTCGTCCAAGTACACAAGGCAAGTCTGCCACTTCAATCCTGCCAGTACTGTGTCCATAACGCGTTGAAATGTTGCAGGCGCTGAGCAAAGGCCGAAGGGCATCACCTTAAACTCGAAGAGGCCGTGCCGTGTTATAAACGCGGTCTTCTCTCGGTCTCTTTTGTCGACTTCGATTTGCCAATAGCCAGTCTTGAGGTCCATTGACGAAAATACTTGGCGTTATGGAGCCGATCAAGTGCGTCGTCTATTCGTGGGAGAGGATACACGTCCTTTCTTGTGATTTTGTTCAGACGGCAATAATCGACGCAGAAACGTAGGGTCCCGTCCTTTTTCTTCACTAACACCACGGGGGATGCCCATGGGCTTTTGGACGGCTGGATAATGTCATCCCCCAGCATTTCATCAACTTGTTTCTTCATGGCCTCACGTTCTCGCGTCGAAACCCTGTACGGACTCTGACGGAGTGGTCTGGCATTTTCTTCGGTTATGATGCGATGTTTCTTGATTGGGGTCTGCCGAATTTTTGATGACGACGAAAAGCAATCTTCGTGTTGCAGGAGCAGGGCCTTGAGCTGTTCTTGCTTATCGTTCGGAAGTCTGGGATTTACGTCGAAAGATATGGGAGTGGCTTGGTTGCTCTGAACAGGTTCCGCAGAATCGGCAAGGGCGAAAGCACTGGTGGCTTCGGCAATTTATTCGATGTATGCGACCGTTGTTCCTTTGTTCACATGTTTGTACTCACTGCTGAAATTCGTGAGCATAACCGTTGCTTTGCCTCTCCGCAACTCTGCAATTCCTCTTGCGACGCAAATCATTCGGGTGACCAACAGATGCTGACTGCCTTCAACGACGCCTTCCAAGTCAGGTGATTTAGGAGCGCCGACTGAAATAATGACGCTTGAGCGAGGCGGAATGGTGACTTGTTCTTCCAGCACATTCAAGGCATGGTGTCCTGACGGCGTGCGCGGCGGTAGTGCTTCTTCTGTGGATAACGTTAACGACTTATTTTTTAGGTTGATGACAGCACCATGGAGGCATAAGAAGTCCATGCCAAGCATGACATCTCTCGAGCAACGCTGTAGGACTACGAAGTCTGTAGCATAAATACGGCCGTTAATGGTGACTCTCGCTGTGCAGATTCCTGCAGGCGTTACGAGATGACCTCCAGCTGTGCGGATTTCAGGGCCTTTGCAAGCTGTCCTAACTTTCTTTAACTTTGCGGCGAACGACCCACTGATGACAGAATAGTCAGCTCCAGTATCGATGAGAGTGGTCACACTGTGGCCGTCGATAAGAACGTCGAGGTCGCTAGTTCGCCGTCTCGCATTACAGTTAGGGCGTGGCGTCGGGTCACGGCTGCGTCGGCTTGTTCCGCTGCTTCCATGTTGCGTCGTCAGGCCACCTTCAGTAAGTGAGCTTTCACCGTCAGGGCTTTGCCTGGTTGGCGTTGTGTTCGGAAAGCTCCGTCGCGGCGTCGTTGTCGTCGGAGGATCTTCGGTAGTTCGTCGCACAGCAACCGCACCTCCACCGGTTGCTGCCCCCTTAGTTTCCCGGATACGGGCTAGGAGACCGGCCCCGCGTTGGGCCGGAGTACTGCCGGGGGTGCGGTGACATGCGGCGGCTGGGCGACGGCGAACGGGAAGGACTTCGTGGTGTCCATTGAGTTCCTGTCAGGTAGTCGGCGATGTCACGTGGCCGTTCCCCTGGTTGCGGACGTGGTGCATCGACGGCGAAGCCAAGAAGTCCCATCTGTCGGTACTGGCAACGGCGGTAATTGTGCCCGGCCTCGCCGCAGTGGTAGCACAGTGGGCGGTAGTCAGGGGTGCGCCAAACGTCGGTTTTCCTCGGCGCACTGCGCTGGCCCGCTGGTGAACGGTAGGTCGTAGGTGGGAATGGGGGCGGCGGTGGTGTCTGGCGACAGAAGTGCGACGGGGCGGCATTTCGGCGTGGACGGGGAGGAGCGTTGTGGCGCACTGCAGCGGCGTAGCTCATAGTTTCTGGCTCGGGCAGCGGTGTTTGGAGAATTCGAAGCGATTGCCGAACTTCGCGCACAAAGTCGGCGATCGAATCCACTTGAGGTTGCGCCGAAGGCAACAGTTTGCGCAGCTCTTCCCGCACGATCGCTCGGATCGTTTCACGCAGGTTGTCGGAGTCACTGGCTTGAGCAGCAGCGCATTCTGGAGTCAGGCGGCGATTGTACTGTCTGGTGCGCATGTCCAGGGTTTTTTCGATGGTGGTCGCCTCGGATACAAATTCTTGGACGGTGTTCGGTGGATTCCTCATTAGTCCTGCGAAGAGCTCCTGTTTCACCCCTCGCATGAGGAAACGAACTTTCTTCTCCTCAGTCATATCTGGGTCAGCGTGACGAAATAGGCGGGTCGTCTCCTCTGTAAAAATTCCAACCTTTTCATTTGGTAGCTGAACCCGGTTCTCTAGTAGAGCAGCGGCCCTCTCTTTGCGAGCGACGCTCGCGAACGTTTGCAGAAATGCGCCGCAGAAGACATCCCACGTTCGGAGAGTGGACTCCCGATTCTCTAGCCAGGTCCTTGCGGTGTCTTCCAGGTAGAAGTACACACGACGGAGTTTTTCTTCGTTGTCCCAGTGGTTGAGGGCGGCCACACGGTCGTATGTTTCTAGCCAGGTTTCCGGGTCTTCAAATGATGACCCATGAAACGTTGGTGGTTCCCTGGGTTGATGAATGACGATCACGGGCTGGGACGCTCTGGTTGTCTTGGTCGCTGCAGTAGAGGTCATGGCCTTGGCTTTGCGCGGCTTGTCTTGTAGAAGCAAGTACTCCGGTGGGAGACCTTGCGGTCGGCGGCTTGTTCGCTGCTCTTGGTTGGCGTCGGTGTCTTCTCCGGGACGTGGGCTGGGTTCACGGCTTGACGGGGGCGTCCGGTACATGAACGAAGCAGCACCTCCACCAGATGTCACGGGGTCGTGACGTAGCCGAAGACAGGAGACTTCGTGTTGGGATTTAACTGTTTATTTGGGCGAACCTGTTCCCAGTAAACGGAAAGTCCGATTACAGCAGCAGTCTTGCACAGATAGCAGTCTCGGACTGATAGCGGCGAACGGAGCGTCGGCCTTCGTTCAACAACTGACAAGCGCCGAAGCGCGTCGGCATTTATACTCTTGCCGTCGAATGTTCTAGCGTTATCGCTGGCGGTGGCGTGGGTTCCAGAACAATCTGTACCGTTCGCACAGTGGGCGTGATCTTATCGAAATGATCTACTACAGTCCGAAACCTTCTCGAAAACTGCAGGCGTGGTTCGCGCTGAGAATCGTGTGATGTTTTGGGACGATAATCAAAACTTGGGAAATGAAACGTGGCAATATCTAGCCTCTTTCCTATTCAACAGACAGGCACCGGAGGAAAAAAGGAACTGTTCAATGAGACGACCTCGTGCATCGCAGCGAGAATCACCCCATAGACTGCTATGAGCATTCAGGTCACCAAGGACGAGATAAGGTTCAGGTAGTTGATCTATTAAAGACTCGAATTCTCGTTTTTCAAGACGGTGGTGTGGGGGTATGTACAGAGAGCAGATGGTGACGAGCTTGTCGAAAAGTACTGCTCGAACAGCCACTGCATCTAGAGTAGTTTGTAGTGGTAAATGTGCGCATGCTACTTTTTGATTAACAATAATGGCTACACCGCCAGATGACGCCGCAGCATCATCTCTGTCCTTTCGGAAGAGAACATACTGACGCAAAAAGTTCGTGTTTTTAGATTTTAGATGAGTTTCCTGTACACACAGCACTTTCGGCGAATGTTTACGAAATAGCTTTTGAACATCACCGAGGTTTCTAAGTAGTCCTCTGACGTTCCATTGTATTATTTGTGTTGCCATATTGGAGGTAACGTAGTGCTGCGTGTAAGAAAAAATGGGTACGTCTGCTTCTTAAGCTAAACGTTAAGACTCAAAGAACAGGGCCATCGCCGGGCCCCGTTATTGGCTTTTTTATTTTTTTTTTGGCGCGCTCCAGGGAGCTACGCCAATCTTTCGGTACAAGGGGTACCGTGGTGTCCATTGCCTCCTCAGAGGCACTGCGCGTCCGCATTTGCGAGCTGTTTCGGGCTTGGGGCCTCGCCTGGTGAGACGAGGCCTTCATATCGGCCGACCCTGGGGTCTCCTTCACCTCGGGGGGCGAAACCTTTGGTCCTCTCGGGCTAGAGGTCGAGAGCACCTCCTTTGCTGCTCGAATACCCTGGCTGCTGCAAGAGCTTGCAGCTGCCGTGGGTGTGGCCGTGGGGACGAGTAACAGGGCAGCCTTGGCTGTTTCCAGCGTGGGTGGGGGCATTGGCAACCAACCACCTGGGCACACTGTGCCTGGCATGGGCAGTTGCCGCAGGCCGTTGTAGTGCTGCCCCCTGTTGCACTACATCGGCGAACGATGGTTTGTTGTGACAAGACCAGATACTTGTTGACGGGCTTCTCGGAAAGTAATGTTTTCTGTAATTTTGATTGTAACAATTTCCTTTTCCTTTTGTCATGTTGGATAGGTTCGGGAGTATGCGGGATGGGCACCATCGCAGTTTGCGCAGTGAGCCCCATCCTCCACCTTACACTCGCCTGTGGCATCTCCTGTGGTGGCACACTTTCCGCAGGTGAGTTGGCCGCGGCAACTCTGAGAGCCGTGACCAAAACGCTGGCATTTGAAGCAACGTCATGGGTTTGGAATGTAGGGTCTCACATTCAACTTCAAGTATCCTGTTTTGAGATGTTCAGGCAGCGTACTGGTGCAAAACGTCCCAATTATGTGTTTTGTAGGGACTTCCTTCTTATCACGCCTAATTTTGATTCTTTGTACTTGTGTCACTTGCTGGTCCTTCCAGCCCTCGAGGAGCTCACCTTCAGTCAGGCCAAGCAAGTCTTGATCAGATACAACGCCTCGGGAAGTGTTGAGTGAGCGGTGTGGTGTAATTGAGATAGGAATGTTTCCAAACGATTCTAGCTTCGAGAAATTTTCATACTGGCTCTGACTTTTTACTTCGAGGAGGAGATCCCCACTGGCCATTCTTGTAGCCTGGTAACCTGTGCCAAATGTAGTGGTGAGGCATTTGGAAACAACAAAAGGCGAAATTGTTCTGGCGTTCTTTTCAGCAGTTTCACAGTGGATTACATACTTGGTAGCGGGGAAAGGTTTCTTTCGGTTTCCTGAAATAGTTGCAAATTTATTTGGTGCGCCCTCTCTTCGAGAGAGGACGATCGTGCCATGAAGGGAGAGAAGAAAAAGCCATAAACTAAATATGAGTTCGGCAGCCATGCCAGCCACCCACCATGGAGCCCAACACGGAGACGTTACAAGTCCTATATTTATATGAGGCATGTCAACGTCAGCTGTACACAGCCGCTATAACCAAATATATTGTGCAGAAGACAGAGCACATACACAAGGTTAACCCTTGCCACCAGGAAAAATCTGAAGTAAATGGAAGAGAGAAGACAGGATAGATTTAAAGACGAGAAAAGACTAAGATGTAGAGAGAGACAGAAATAGGAAAAGACGACTACCGATTTCCCCTGGGTGGGTCAGCCCAGGGGCGCCGTCTACGTGAACCCAGGGCCAAAGGGGTGTGGTGCCGCCGCTGGGGGGCCATAAAGGTCCAATCACCCAGCATTGGCTCAACCCCCAGGATCCCCTTTTCCCCGGACACGGCAAAGCCACGCACGGCTAGGCTTGGTAGGGAGTCGAAACCCCCCCGTTAGCTCGGGTCCGTGGTGTCGCTACACACCAAACGCCTGCTTGCGCAGGCGCCCCTGCGGGGAATGTTATTGATGTGTTCGTCAAAAATATCCCCACTGTTGCTCTTGTAGATACCGCTGCAGCTGTTTCTGTTATATATGCTAGATTTTGCCGCTCAATTCGTAAGGTTACGACGCCTTTCTCCAGATTATCGCTTCGCACAGCCAGTGCTCAATCTGTTACACCGACCGCAGTATGTACAGCCCGCGTGACAATTCAGGACGTTCTGTATGCGATAGAGTTCATGGTTCTTTCATCGTGCTCCCATAAGACTTTTTGTCGCATCATAACGCCGTAATCGACAGTGCTAAGGCTAAGGTTGAATTTCGCTCACTGCACGACCAAGCGTCCGTCGACACCCAGTCTGCCGCTAAACGTCCTTAATGATGACACCTACATCCCTCTATGCTCTTTTGCGTTCATGCCAGTTTTATGCAGCGCCATATTCGATGGCGCTGCATAAAACTGGCATGAACGCTACTTTTGATGGGAGACTTTAATGCAAAAGTAGGGAAGAAGCAGGCTGGAGACCAGGCAGTAGGAGATTATGGCATTGGTACTAGAAACGCCAGGGGAGAGCTACTAGTAGAATTCGCAGAACGCAGTAATTTACGGATTTTGAATACCTTCTACCGAAAACGAGAAAACCGCAAGTGGACACGGAGGAGCCCTAATGGTGAAAATAGGAACGAAATAGACTTTCTAATGAGTGCACACCCTGGAATCGTGCAGGATGTGGAAGTGATTGGCAAGGTACGATGCAGTGACCATAGAATGGTACGGTCTCGAATTCACCTAGACTTGAAGAAGGAACGACAGAAACTGATACGCAAGAAGCCAATCAATCAGCTAGCACTGAGAGGGAAAGTACAGGAATTCAGAGTGTCGCTGCAGAACAGGTACTCGGCTCTTAGTGAGGAAACCAACCTTAGCGTAGATACAATGAATGATAATCTGACGAGTATCATTACGGTGTGTGCAGTGGAAGTTGGGGGCAGGGTAGTTAGACAGGACACTGGCAAGCTTTCCCAGGAAACGAAGAACCTAATTAAGAAGCGTCAAATCATGAAAGTGTCAAGTACAACAGACAAAATAGAACTGGCAGAGCTTTCGAAGTTGATTAATAGACGTAAGGTATGCGATGTAAGAAGGTATAACATGGAGAGAATTGAACACGCTCTGAAAAACGGAGGAAGTGTCAAAGCATTGAAGAGGAAACTTGGGATAGGCAAAAGTCGGATGTATGCACTAAGGGACAAAGAAGGCAAAATAACTACCAATATGGATAGGATAGTTAAAATAGCGGAGGAGTTTTACAGAGATCTGTACAGTAGCCGAGACAACCACGACCTTAATACTATAAGAACTAGCGGTAACCCAGATTACAACCCACCAGTAATGATAGAAGAAGTCAGAAAAGCTTGGGAAAGCATGCAAAGGGGCAAAGCTGCTGGTGAGGATCAGGTAACATCAGATCTGCTGAAAGATGGAGGACAGATTGTGTTAGAAAAACTAGCCACCCTGTTTACGTGGTGTCTCTTGACGGGAAGAGTACCAGAGTCTTGGAAGAACGCTAACATCATCTTAATACATAAGAAAGGAGATGACAAGGACTTGAAGAATTACAGGCCGATCAGCTTGCTCTCTGTAGTATACAAGCTATTTACAAAGGCAATTGCTAACAGAGTAAACAAAACATTAGAATTCAATCAACCAAAGGAACAAGCAGGATTTCGAACAGGCTACTCAACGATTGACCACATTCATACTATCAATCAGGTAATAGAAAAATGCTCAGAGTATAACCAACCACTATACATAGCCTTCATAGATTACGAGAAGGCGTTTGATTCAGTAGAAATATCAGCCGTCATGCAAACACTGTGGAATCAGGGCGTCGATGAAGTATATATAAACATTCTGGAAGAAATCTACAGAGGATCAACTGCTACCATAGTGCTTCATAAAGAAAGCAACAAAATACCAATCAAGAAGGGTGTAAGGCAGGGGGACACAATTTCCCCAATGCTATTTACCGCGTGCTTACAGGAGGTTTTCAAAAGCCTAGAATGGGAACAGTTAGGGATAAGAGTCAATGGAGAATACCTTAGTAACCTGCGATTCGCCGATGACATTGCATTGCTGAGTAACTCGGGGCACGAATTGCAACTCATGATTACGGAGTTAGACAAGGAGAGCAGAAAGGTGGGTCTTAAAATTAATCTGCAGAAAACGAAAGTAATGTACAACAACCTCGGCAAGGAGCAGCGCTTCGAGATAGGTACTAGTGCACTTGAAGTTGTAAAAGACTATGTCTCCTTAGGGCAGGTAATAACCGCAGAGCCGAACCACGAGATTGAAGTAACTAGAAGAATAAGAATGGGGTGGAGCACATTCGGCAAGCACTCTCACGTTATGACAGGTAGATTGCCACTATCCCTCAAGAGGAAGGTATATAACAGCTGTATCTTGCCGGTGCTTAGCTACGGAGCATAAACCTGGAGACTTACAAAGAGGGTTCAGCTTAAATTGAGGACGACGCAGCGAACAATGGAAAGAAAAATGGTAGGTGTAACCTTAAGAGACAAGAAGAGAGCAGAGTGGATTAGGGAACAAACGGGGGTTAAGGATATCATAGCTGAAATCAAGAAGAAGAAATGGACATGGGCAGGGCATGTAGCGCGTAGACAGGATAACCGCTGGTCATTAAGGGTAACTGACTAGATTCCCAGAGAAGGGAAGCGGGTTAGAGGGAGACAGAAGGTTAGGTGGGCAGATGAGATTAAGAAGTTTGCGGGTATAAATTGGCAGCAGCAAGCACAGGACCGGGTTAACTGGCGGAACATGGGAGAGGCCTTTGTCCTGCAGTGGACGTAGTCAGGCTGATGATGATGATGATGATGATGATGATGATGATGATGATGATGATGATGATATCCGATGGCACGGTCTTCACACCAGCTCAAATATTCGTTGCCCGAAGAGCCCTCCCCCTGCCTTTTGCTGCTCTCGACCTTGTAGAAGGCTCAACCACAATGCCAATTTATAATCATGAGTCGTCGTCTTTATCCCTATTTTGTCACGACTGCCTTGGCCACGTCGAGACAATCAGTTCAACCAGAATTATATCCGTCCCCGATGAGGTGCCTTCTACCTTCGTCTGTGAACTGGCTGTCGTCTCAGTGGCTGACTCAACGTCGGCAAACATATTTCAACCATTCATTGCTGTAAATTTGACATTTCGCAGCGCTCACAACTTCTCACCATTATTGAGTGCTACCGCCATTCTTTCAACGTTGAACAAACATCTCTTAGCCGTGCCTTAGCGGTAGAACACCACATCGACACTGGGTCCCACTCACCGCTGCGACAACGACCATATCGCGTGTCCACTACAGAACGCCGCGTCATTGCTGACCAAGTAGACGACATGCTTTGGAGAGGCGTCATTCGACCTTCACAGAGTCTGTGGGCGTCTCCAGTGGTCCTCGTCAAAAAGAAAGACGGTTCTATTCGTTTCTGTGTAGATTTCCGGCGATTGAACAAGATCACGCTGAAGGATGTCTATCCACTACCACGCATTGACGATGCTTTGGACAGGTTACAGGGTGCCGAGTTCTTTTCCTCGTTAGACTTGCGGTCAGGCTACTGGCAGGTGCCTATGGCGGAAGCCGATCGTTCTAAAACCGCTTTTGTCACGCTAGACGGCTTATATGAATTCACCGTCATGCCCTTCAGACTTTGCAATGCGCCTGCAACGTTCGAACGAATGATGGACAACTACCTGCGTAGACTAAAATGGAAGATATGCTTGTGTTACCTCAATGATATTGTGGTCTTCGCCCCTAACTTTTACACCCACTTACATCGCCTTCAGCACATCCTTGCTTGCTTGACTAACACCGGTAAACCTAAAAAAATGTTGATTTGCCATGCGTCAACTGAACAGTTCGGGCCACGTTGTTTCCAAGGAAGGCATCCTCCCGAATCCTGAGAAATCGCAAGCTGTTACGGCGTTTTCTAAACTTGCCACCATCAAAGAACTTCGAAGTTTCATCGGCTTGTGTTTGTATTTCCGGCGATTCGTCCAAAACTTCGCGTCTATTATATCGCCTCTCACGCAACCTCTCAGCAACTATAAAGACCCCTTATCGTGGTCCCCTTTCTGCGACGAGGTTTTCACCACCTTGCAACGGCTTTTCACGACGCTACCCATTCTACGTCATTTCAATCCTGAAGCTCCAACTGAAATCCACACCGACGCCAGTGGTGTAGGCCTGGGTGCTGTGCTCGCACAGCGTAAACCGGAGCATCAGAAATACGACGCCGCATACGCTAGTCGCACACTTACCAAAGCTGAGAGCAACTGAAGCGTCACAGAAAAGGAGTTCTTGACCATTGTGTGGGCCCTTGGAAAGTTTCGCCCATATCTATTTGGTCGTTTTTTTGACTTCGTGACCGACTACCACGCGCTGTGCTGGCTTTCGACTTTGAAAGACCCATCTGGCCGCCTCGCTCGCTGGGCGTTGAAAATTCAAGATTATGATATACGCGTAGTTTATCGTTAGGGACGGAAGCATGCTGAAGCCGACGCCCTTTCCCGTTCCCCCATGTCCCAGAATGCTACAGCTGACTCCGCTTGCGATTCCACATTGTCATCTCTTGACTTTGACACCATTGCTATCGAACAACGCAATGACCCGTGGACTGCATCTCTTCTCAACCATCTCTCCGACACTTCTGAACTCCCAAAGATGCGAACGCTCCGGCGCCACGTTCTACGCATCTCGATAGGTGACACGCTTCCCTATCGACGCAACTACGCACCACAGGGACGCAAGTGGCTGCTCGTCATTCTACGAACCCTGAGGTCACAGATTTGTTCCTCTTTCCACGCTGACCCACAATGTGGCCACGCAGGAATCTTCCAAGACCTACAAAAGGTTTCAAAATTGTTACTACTGGCGTGGTATGTATACCTTCGTCCACAACTTCGTCCGCACTTGTGCCAAATGTCCGAAAATCTCCACCACACGCCTGTGCCGGTGAACTGCAGCCTTTACCATGCCCATTCCCGACCCTTCGAACGGGTCGGAATAAATATATATGGGCCACTTCCATTCACTCCGACTGGAAGCAGGTAGATAATAGTTGCTATCGACCACCTAAGGCGCTATGCTGAGACCGCTGCTCTTCAAACGGCTACAGCACAAGAGGTTGCCACTTTCCTACTGCGTCATTTTTTGTTGCGTCATGGAGGCCCTCAAGAACTCCTCAGTGACCGTGGCCGTGCCTTCTTGTCCGAGGTCTTTGAAAAATCGCTCGCTGAGTGAGCTATTGTTCATCGCACATGTATCGCTTACCACCCTCAAACCAAAGAGGCTACCGAGCGCTGTAATCGTAATCTCGGTGACATGCTATCTATGTATGTGACGCCTGATCACTCTAACTGGGACTTAGTTCTCTCATTCATTACATACGTCTATAATACGGCAACGCAAGTGACAACAGGCTTTCTCCCCTTTTTACCTCCTCTACGCCGTCACCCCTCCCACACCATTGACACCATTGTGCCCTATCGACCGGACGAGTCCGAGTGTCTACCAATCTTGGACGCCGACAGACACGGAGAAGAATGTCGCCAGTTAGCTCGTCGCTTTACTTTCGATGACCAAAACAGGCAAAAACCAATTCATGAAGCCCAGACCTCAACTTCCATTTTTCTTCCAAGTGCTCTTGTGTGGCTGCCAGTGCCGCATTGCACACCTGTGCTCTCTTCCAAGCTTATGCCAAAGTACGATGGGCCATATCGTATTCTCGAACAAACTTCGCCAGTAAATTACCTCATTGAGCCTCTTACGCCACCGTCAGACTTTCGACGTCACAACCGCGAGGTTGTACACGTCCAGAGGCTCAAGCAGTACCATAGTTCAACGCCACCCGCACAGGACTAAGTCGCCAGGATGGCTCCTTTTTTTCTCCGTGGGGCCATTGTAAAGAAGAGGAAGTACTCCGGCGCAGAGGCAGCATCGAGCGTGAAGCAGCAGCTTTAGCTCGGAAATTTCGGCTGGTGCATCACCTTCCAAGCCTTCCAAGCATCTACCTTTCTGCTCAATAAATCTCCTTTAAAATATTGATGGATGGGGTGAGTACCTGACCGACCTACCGATGGACTGACTGAAAAGGACACGAAATGCAACTTGGCATCGTCTTCCGTCGTTTGTTGTGAGCACCGCGAAGCCATACGTGTCAATCCATACGAATCAGGTCAGTTTACTATTGTATAAAAATATTTTTTGTCGATGAAAGTCCTTTGAAGTCTAGTGGCCGTAATTTATGTTCGTGGATCAAATTAGCACATAATTACAGTGTGCTCACATTGTCACGTCGATGAAGTGTACTTTTTTTGCTCCCGATTCACGTCATAAACCATCTCGTTTCAGTCTATTTCATGAGATATTCAACCAGCTAGCTATAAAAGATCAGTTACATGTGTCATCATCATATGATTCAGCTCCTTTATATCATCAGTACATCAGCTACCGAAACAACACCTATTATATTTTCATGCCACGTACATTCAACAAACGTAAGCACATTCCCTCTATCGTCGTTCAGTTTCAAATCATACCTCTTTCCTTACACACTACACAGTCACTTGATGATGCGTGAAATATTTGTGCATCTTCATTAGCATTGCGGACGTTTTTATCTCTGCCGAGGCTCGTCCCACTCGGTTTTCTATGAAGTGATGAAAACATTGCTTCGCTCGCTCCTACAGAACGTTCCCGGTGGTCCCAGGTTGAAGGTGTTTCCTAGCAAGCTCGCAATTCATTGCTATTGCATTTATCATTTAGCTTTTTTCCCGACACAGCGACGTTTTCGTGGCATGTTCAGTCACGAAGGCTATTTCTACGTATGGATAAATGAAGGAACCATGTGTTTCTTCCATTTACTACTTGCTGTAGTTTACCGCTTAATTTTTCTTTTTCAGGTACCAGAGGTCAAAAGCATCTTTATTGCAAGGAAGGGGATTGGAAATCGCCCTAATGAAGATATTTCGAACCGACCAGTTTGTATTGCCTGGGGTAAGCTCTCAAAACACAATCAATTGTATAGAAGTGGCAACTTTAGCTTGTTAGGCGTAGTTGCTTGTTAGGCGTATGTCTTAGTTTCGGAAAACAGAGCGAGACTAATATACATTCGAGATGCAAAAACTGCAGCAGAGAAAAAGCGCTGACTGACAGAGAATGGCTTTATTTCATTGGCAAAGATCATCAATTTGTTTATGGAAAGCAGGAACAGGGACATCGCACCACGCGCATGCGTTCTACAGCGCTGAATGCGATAGCACGAAATTGGAATGTCCCACAAAGAACGACAAGTAGCTCGATAATAGCAGCGTGCTACTGAAGCACAAACAAAGATGTTCAAGAAGGAACACCAGCGCAAACTAACAACTGTCAGTCAGTACGCACACCTAGGAGTTTCAGCAACGCGCGGCGAATTTCGACAATGCAGAATCTGACGCTCCTAAATAGTTATATTTCTTAAACGACACTGACCCATCTGCGTCCTATGCAACGTGGTGGCGCCTGACACAGAGTGAACATCAAGCCCCTGTATGAAAAAAAAAATAACCACACCTATTGTTATTTTCTTCTGTCCTCCTCTCTTGCTCTCTTCCTCAACTCTCAGTGCTGTGTACCATTGACAGAACGCCTTCACATGCCATTCACGCGCGTTTTGTTTTTGTTGCTCGTTTTTCCTTTCTTTAAGGTTTGCAATTCACAGCGGTGCGTAACACGGTGAGACACGTCGTGTGTTGCACGTTGGGCCTATTACATTTTTACAACATGGTTTCAGTACTCCTGGGTTCGGGATGGCCCTTTTCTGTGCTTTCAGGTGCAGTACATGAGGCTCTGACAGCAAGTGACTTTTTTGCATTCTTCTGAGAAGCGAGATGCGGCACTGAGGAAGACTTGGCGGAATAGAAATAGCCATAATGATTTCAAAGCGACGCAGTCGTGTCACCTCTGTGAAGGCCTGTACCCGCGCTCTCCAGACAGCCACACCACCTGTGCCGGGGCACCTGCCGCACGCAAGCGCAGGGCGAATGCTCGACAGTATTGGAGATACATGTATCTCAGATACTATTTTAGATACCTTTTCGGTATCTCGTATCTCTAACACGATGCGTCTCGCAAGTCGGGTATCTGTATCTCGACTTCCGTTACCATCGACAGTGTATCCTGTATCTTGAGATACAAGATACTGCAGTCACAATGTTATGGCATGCGAAACAATAATGGCTGGCTGAACTACACTGGTCAAGCTGGTACTGGTGCCACTAAGTCACCCGAATAAAAGTAAGGACAGTGAGATTTTTTTTATCTTGTCTCCGGCTCCGCCAGTTAGGGAAGACTTCTAGGTGTGCGCGTCCTTTTCACTGGAGCAGAGCTATAGGACAGAGATCGCACAGTCTCGACAGAAACTACATGTGTGTGCTTGCCCACATGCCTTTTTTCTAAGATTTCTTCCCTTTTTAGTTGTGTCCGAGCCATGAAACTCACCCTTAGCCACTTGCAAGAGTCTCGTACCACAATGCGTGTGGAGATGACTACACAAACTGTCATGCTGCTGCTGTTTTGCGTGGAACTACAGCACTGCCAGTACTGATGCTGTATCTAAAAGAACAATACTCACCTATCAGAAGATATCTTAGCGTACCATGCCGCTTTCGTCCTGCTGTTTTTATTCTAAGAGCTCTTGAAGTTCGATAAGATTATTGGCACGAGTGCTTCTCAAGTTTTCCTTTCTTTGCATACTATGCATCTCATAGTGCTTTGTACCATTTTTCGGTCCCGTTAATACAACATGCCTGGTGTAAAGTACAGCGAAATCAAGATCTCTGTTTTATTGTTACCTTTATTGTCAGCTTTACACTTGCTACTACTGATACATTTGTATTCACTAGAGTTTACTCTTCTGCAAAAGCAATTTGTGAAACAAATGTGCCATAAATGGGCGCGTGTTGAATATATAGCGCCAAATATTCCGTTTGATGCCAGCTAAAATGACCGAATAAGTTTGTGTTATACTATTGGAAATAATTTGGAGCAATCCTAAAGAACTTATAATGAGGATTCGAGAAACAGTAAGTCAAATGGTTCGTTTTCTTCTTTATATGAACGCCTCAACGAGCCATTCGAGATAATTTTCCGTAGGCCCTGATTTAATTTATTTTCTCACCTTAAGAACTAAGGTGACGATGCATCATACCTAACTGTCATAAATATTACGAGTGCAACCAATATTGTGAAACTCAAATTATTTACCACGACTACATGAAACAAGTGCTTTTCTATCTTAGTTATGATTGTTTTGTGCAACTATACTGCCTCGCGGTCTTATTTCTTATTATTACGTTTTCATTTTGAAGGGACTGGATCTAAGTCACTAAAAAAGTCACAGCTTTGCCCCAACGGTGAAGCAATGAACGCGATAGCATCAAACTGGAAGGTCGCGCGCACAACGGCAAGCAGATCAAAATGTGTCCCGCGTTTCTCATGCAGAAAGGACGCACGAAACGTACTCACAAGTACAGATAAATGCAAATAAGCGTCTCAGTTGTCACTTGACTGTGTTTAAAAAGCGCGCCCTTTTCGCAAACAAAGGCTGCGCAACGATTGCAGTGACCTTTTGCACCAGGGAACTACAACACAATCGTTCCGACGAAACTCAAGAGCTTGCCAAGATGTACGATTCTCCCCACTGCAAGATAAGGGCGCGCGATCAAGCGTACAGCTTCGTGTTCTCTACGCGGGCGAAAGTACGCGTGTGAGTTGAGAGCCGCCACGCGCTCACTGCGCCGTCTTGCTAATAATGCTGGAAACACGATAGTCCCTCTCCTTCGTGATGCCCGCCAACAGCGGTGTGGTACATATGAATGGCTTGTCGTTTGAACGTTGAATGTGGTACCTTTCCGTGGTTCAGTGGCTAACGCCTCGCATTCACGACGCGGAGGTCCCACGTTTGATTTCGCGCGTTGGAGTCTTCTATCTGGTATTTTTTCTTTCTTGCCTTTTGATATATTTAGATACGTATACATATATTGCGCATGACATCGACGCCTACGTCAACGCCGACGCCCACGCCGTTGCTGGCTGCGAAATCCAGCCGAGAGTGTCTATGTAATTGCTACCGCAATAAAGCTTGTGACCACTCGGCGCAAGGTGCCCGCAATGTTTTGTAAACCTCGATATATTCGCTCAGATTGTGCTGCTAAGACTACGCGCAGATCCTGCTGCAGCAGCCGCATGTCAATGAACATGAAATGCTATAGAGGCGCATGTACTTTCATTCAATACCATGTTAAATAACTCCACATGGTCAAAATTTGGAAACCCCTGTACTTCTGCGGTCCTCATAAACAAGAGTCATAAAGTTGATTGAGCACGTAAAAAGTGAACTGAATGTGCGCAGTACACATATTCTTAATAATTCGCTCACTTACGCGTGCACCAACGATAACGCTGTAAGGTGCGATCATTGTTGTGAAAATACAAGACGCGTTCTACCGCTTATCAGATTACCGAAGGCTAACGACAGTTCTTCCCGCTATCAGAGTACATCTGTGGAGTGCGAGGAACTGAAAGTGGTTGGGGTGCGTGGAACTTGAATTTGATTGAGTGAGCGGAATTCGAAGTGCCCGCCATGAACCAAGTTGGAACTCAGCAACGAAGAAGAAGCTGGCGTGGATGTGAACAAACGATAAAGGACTGATGCGCCAGATCAGCGCGGCGATTATTGGCAGCAAGCGCGAAAGAGAGAAAAAAAAGCGGAGTCGCAGCGGTGGCTGGAGGAAGACGAGCCACGCATCAGGGTGGTCGAGCTTTGGACCCGAGCCAAGGCTGCTGCCTCCATCGTCCGGTGACCGGAGGGGCTCCAGGACTACCTGGCTGCGCTGGGTTTCCGTGCCCGTTGACAGGTCCAAGCTTTTGATCTTCGGGCTCGAGCTCAGGTGGTGCTGTCCGGCCCAGACTCTGCCTCGGGGCCAGTGCGGGAAACGCAGCGTCAGCTGGTGTGGCGTCAGCTAGTACATCGTGCGTCGGCAGCCTAGGAAGTCTGCTTCTCCTACGGTTCGTGTAGCTGCGAAACGCCTACGCCAACTCTGACGACGACATCAACCCCGTGTTTCATGCCCAGGCTCCTACGCAATTACTTGGGTGAGATGCCACTCCTTTGACGTTCCGCGACACACTCTGTGCATACGACTTAGTTCTTGCGAATTTTTTAGGGACTAGTGTGCAGCTTTCGTTTTTCTTGGGGACTGTATGCTAGAGGTGGGATTCGTTTTATTCGGGGCTAAGTTGTCTGAAGCTGTTGCCATTAAATGTTTGCATCAAACAGACTCGCTCTTCAGGAAGTGTCCTGAAGGTGGCTCCTCGGACCTCCCAAATCAAACCTGCGCGGTGTTTGAAACAAAAAACAAGAACCACAACGTTACATCGGTGTCCCCAACAGGACGAGGCCGTTTGTAAACCTCACTCACGAGTCGAAGAGAGCTTGAAAGATGAGCACGGCAGAATCAGCGGTCTTGGCGTTACCCATAGGTTTAGAATGTGCAGAGCTAAAGGCCTGGATTAAGGAATGTTAAGCACGCGCACGTGAGTGGAGGGCTGCTGAACGAGAACAACAAAAGAAAATGCTGATAGAACAGTTGTAAAGTGAGGAAATGAAGCAGAAAGCCCTTCTGCAAAAGAAGCTCAAGTTCACAGAGATATCAAAGGTGCAGTTTGTAACGAAAAGAACTGGTATGTTTGTGTTCAGCTGCAGAGAAGAAATGCTCGGTCGAAGCTTGTTATGCTCTCTCCGGGTGAATGACCTGGAACCTCTTCATAGCATTTCGGTCGATATAGACACTCAGCTAAAGCATGGAAAAGAGATTGGCAGCCAGGCACTTGCAATTAGTGAGAGCGAGCTCTACGTCCATCTCAGGTCAGATGGAGACAGGGGTTGTCCCAACATAGACCCCGAAAAACATTCAATTTTTTTAAAGTGATGTAGCTATCTGTAAAAGTGCAATCAAAGGCACATTGGCTTCGGCAGCACATACGCTGCGAGACAGCTCTGATGTACGGGCTAGAGAAGACACCGAGTCTACGGTTACACCGACTCCAACAGGAAACCAATCGATGGCCGTATGCGGTTTAGCACAGGCTGCGGTAGTGGATGGCATGGGTATGTCAGAGTACCCTGTAAACAAGCCTCCTCAAGAAGCAGTGACAATAATGTCATGGGGTCATGCAGAACCGAGTTATCCGAGAGAACTAGAACAGAAAGCAGAAGCACTAGCTGAAGAACAGAGTCGAGTCTCAAGTCGCGTACTTACTCTATGATGATCAAAGTAGCCGAGATGACAGCACTGAAGCGGTTAATAGTGCTGAAAAGCAGAGGACATACAGCCAAACTGACAGAAAGAAAGTCCGAAGAGATTGGTACTTCCCCAGTTCAGTGTTATTGGAGCAGCGAGAAAAAAAACTTGTGCTCTTTGCCGTCTTACGTTGAACAGGCCAATTCTTCTATGACACCTGGACCATTAGTGGGTTATGAGTCCAAGCAAGCCATTCATGCCGTCTTTCAGACGCTATGGTACGGGCGCGCTTGAAGGCAACGCCTACATCAGGAATTGAGGCATTACTGCATCGACGCTAGTAATTGAAGTCTTGTGCATCTGATGGTTCACATCTGTAGGTACAGGCGAGACTACTGTCAAATTTTTTAAGGTCATCCCATTCTTGCCTACAGCCAGGTTTTGATGGCTGTTCCGCGTCTTGTGTAGGACGCTGTAACTTGAGCGTCAAGCCAAAATTACCGGCGGCTTTTTTGGATCTTGATTGTAGAACGCGGAAGGCTATCTCTTGTATATAGTCGAGAATATGAACTCGCATGCAATCTGCAGGGCGACATACTGTACAGTTTTCCATGACAGTGTATATATGCACAAAATATTGGTGTGTGCAACAGGTCCATATAGAGTTCCAGAACTTTGAAGTCTGATTGGGTGCTTCTGGAGTTTGGAAGTGTCGACCTTTGGACAATTTAGTGGGCTGCGTGGAGGACATATACAGTGAATCTGTGATATCGCGGCAAACACGCACTTTGCAGCAGTTTTTTTTTTTCGAAAAAAACTTGAATGAAAGGGGTGCTTTTGTGGTGAAGTGCGCGGAACTGAAAGTGTTTGGAGTGCGCGGAACTTGAATTTGATTGAGTGAGCGGAATTTGAAGTGCCCGCCATGGACCAAGTTGGAACTCGGCAACGAGGAAGAAGCTGGCACGGATGTGAACGAACGATAAAGGACTGAAGCGCCAGTTCAGCGCGGCGATTGTTGGAAGCACGCACTGAACAGAGAAGAAAAAGAGGAGTCTCAGCGGTGGCTGGAGGAAGACGAGCCACGCATCAGGGCGGTCGGGTTTCAGACCCAAGCCAAGGCTGCTGCCTCCATCGCCTGGTTTCATGGCATAAGTCACCTTATTAGTGAGCTTCAGTTCTAGTAGAGCGGCTGCCGCTTTCCTCATATAGTCACTACCGCGTGAGAATACAATAGGTATGAAGCGTTTCTTAGGTGCAGATGTCCTCTCGTTGAAGAACATTGCACATCAATATATAGCTAAAATAACGAATTATTTACGCTGGCGGATGAGAAGAGAAGCAAAAGTAATAACAGCTTTAGGCGCTCTATGTAGGGCAGCCCATATGCACAACGTTCAACAAAAATGTCGTTACTGGCGTTGATGTTGCTGTGCATCGGTGATACGGTATTGCAAAACGGTTGTTTATGGGCAAGCTGAACGCTGCACATCGGCGTTTGTGCCATAATGCGAAGGCTTCTTATTGAAGCTCGTATGATTAGATGGCTATATAGTCGGCAAGCTCAGCAACGACTCCAATCAATTACAGAAATGACAAGCAGGAACCGCTATCAGCAAAGTAACTACGTAGCTGTCTGGTTAAGCAGCTAAATCAAGCCCTAACACGTTTTCTGAAAGTAAACTAATTTACTTCGGGACAAAACTTTTGGCGATACCAACAACTATTTCATAAAAATGAAATTGGGCTATGTTCATAGACTTTCAAGTGGTCACTTTTGTGCCCACGCGTTTCCCGATAGATCGTGGCGGTCTATAAAAAATTTGCGAATGTATCGGTGTATCATAAGATACAATTGACAAGTACTGCATCGTATACAGTTTGTGCGCCAGTATCCTGTATCCGAGTCATCCATACTTTTTATCGGAGTATCTTGTATCATATCACGATGCAGTTTCAAGTTATTTTTGTCCAACCATAGATTGGTCATGCCCTTTCACCCTCCGCTTCCATCGGGCGGGAGTCCCAGCATGTGCGATGTGGCTGCGTGGAAAGCGCATGTATCATCACCGAGAAGCTGGAGTCGTGCCACCATGTGGGAGGCTTTCATGACATCACGGCACGCACTCTTCGAATGTTGCAGTGGTGCGCGTATACACAACACGCACTCGCTTCGAACGCCGTTGCACTTCCAGCGTTCACTTTTCGCTTGCCTCACGCTTCGAATAAATGACGACTAAATAAATGCTATGACTACCATTTTCTAGTGGCTATCATCTCACCTCCGCCGAGAACTAGCAGGTTATTTTTGTGGAGAAACAGTAGAAAAAAAGCTTCTTCTTACATGAAGCTCCATAGCGATTCCGCATGTTCGTTCCATATCCAGTCGGCATCCTAACCTCTCTATTTTGTCGCCTTATTTTTTTTATTGGATATGCTCTCATTGGACCTACTCTTAGCGCACAGTGACCACAAGTATTCATCATGTTCTTTATTCGCCGGGATATAGAAGTACCACCAAGCGTCAACGTGGGTGCATCCATGTTAAATTGTGAATAATCATAACTAATAGACATTATGCCAGCTCTGTTATTCGAATGCACAGCAACCGTTCAACTATTTTTGTTAGGACAACTTTCACTGCTTTGTTATTCTAATTTTATGACGCGGTGTCTATAATGTTTTTTTTCACGTTTCTTTTCGTCCTCCACATATCGCGCCACTTGGAAATGTTTTGTTAGAAACAAATAAGTGTTACTGGACATCAGTATAGCCTATTGTAGTATAAAGTACAGTCATATTCGGGCTATTAGAGATTTACAGTTGGTCCTGCACAATAATTAGAAGGTATCACTGAGGTTTATAAGCAATACTGTTGTTCTTTATATAAACGAATAGTGTACACCGACCTAAATGTTTAGGGATTCAGTACCTACAATTCTTAAGGATACATGAGAAGTACGCTTGGTTACGTCAGCCAGATTCCAGTCTGTTTACCGCTAAAGCCAATCGTTTTAAGCTTGAATATTTATTGAGAACAAAGCACACTGTCGAAAGCTTTTTTATTGATATTGCATAACTGTGTCGTTCTGCATAAATGGTTCAAACGAACGTACGAGTTACTACGTGAGTTGCATTAACTTAGAGAGCCTCTTGCGGCAGCCATGCTGCTTAGAGTCTTTATATCATTAGTCTCTTGGCCATCAATTACTTTGTCGAGGATACGTTTCATTTAGCTTTAACTACAGGGTGTTTGCGATACAGGTCGATACGCTTTGTTAGATTTGTTAGCACTTCTATAGATCACTAGTACTCGAGCACGCAGTCAAACTTGCAGAACTGCATCACTTTCAGTAAGACCCGAAATATTTTTTTAAGAAACACAATAGGTTTTTACGTAACGAAACACGCATTTGGGATTTCATGAGGACCAGGAGAGTTTCTGGCATAGAGTTCTTAAAAGCAGGGTCAAGATACGTCGTTCAGTTATCTGTTTCACGCATAGTTGAGTCACATTCAGGAAGCTGTCATTTGACTGGGAATTTGGGGATGAACACCCACAAAAAAAGGAATGAATGTATTAAATACTGCATGAAATTTTTCAGCTACACTGCCTTTTGTTTTCAGTCATGTCAATTGCCCTGTCTGGTTTAGCTGGGTAACGGTAAAATGTGATTGGTGTTGTCGTGATATAATGTGTTAATGTGCATGTGAGGAAAAAATTACTTTTTCCTTGGCGCAACAGACTTTAAAATTTGTGGTTGTGTGGTGTACCGAATAAGATCACTAGATGATCCCACTTTTTTTTGTTTCTGACAAACAATTTCACGCGTTATTGAAAGATTTCGCCTTGCCAAAGTGTGTCTTTGCACTAATAAAAAATGCTGCTTTTATTTTTGGCCACAAGTGTTCGTCTTCATTGCAAGTCCAACCTCATCTCCATTTATTATTGTTTACAAATTGTGTAGTGATTCATTTTTCATCTTAGCTTTCGCCTATCTGGGACTGGAAAATTGAATGAGAACCAGTTCACGAGGGAGAGCTTATCTCCCTATGTAGTGTGAGCATCTATTGAGTGATAAATCAATAAAGGTCTAAAATATTGGTACCAAGGCCTCCCTTGAATGCTGGTCGTCAAGGTTACGCGCTGAGATAAGGAATACGTGAACCAAATACCCCAAAGTATAACGTGGTGATTTCGCTCCCCATTGTTGCTGGTTAGGTTATCTAAGGCTGTTCCTACTAAGTTGAAGTCACAACAAATAGTTGTTTTTTCCGATCGTCTATTCTCTTGAGGTGGTAGTGTAGTTTCTAGGGGACATTTGGATGCCACAAGCCGTCTTTATACTCCACAGATTGTTAGAGGTACGGCAGCAGATGTGACAATGAACCAAAACCTGTACTAATGTATACTATGTTCCTGAAATGTCAGACCATCCTATATACCGATGGCTAACTCGTCTGCACAGATATAACAATCTTTGTGCAATAAACTATTGCTTTTCAGAATTGTTTCCGAAATATGTATCCCGGGATGAATCCAAATCCAGATAATTGTCAAAATATGAGCTTTATAAGTCATTAACAGGTCTGCGTGGTTCGGTATAAGCACAAAACCGCAGTCCGACGGCTCGGCTAGAAATCATACATTTTTTGCCAACACGACCAACGCTTTTTTCGGTCTTCGCTTTTACTTTCAACAAACTGTTAAAGATATCATTCCTGGCACACTGCTTCAAAAATACCGGGTCTTCGTCTTCACTTTTTCCGATACTACGTATCACAATGCAGCTGTGCCTCCTTATGTTTTTCTAATCGTCCATTTACAGATTCGTTGTACAACTTGCTTTTCAATAGTGATAACTATTGCTTTTTTTTCAACATTTCTTAACGGTTGCTGAAAGTTTTTTATGTATTCTCGATAACAGATGAGTGTTTGGAGTAGTTCAGGAAATTGGGCTGGTTAGAACTTAATCATTAAAATCAGGCAAAAGGACACGATAAATGAGAAAGGGCTAGTGTTGTGCATTCCCTTTTTTTATCGTGTTCATTTTTTTGCGCTGACCGTCATGAAAGTTTGCGGATTCTCTTCATTTTAATTTGAAGTTCACAATCGAAAGTTTAAAATATCGGCATCGTATTAGTCAGAACATCGGTCCCAGGCAGCCCGCTGGCTTTGGACTGATCCAGGCCTACTGTTGGCAAGTATCAGCAGAAATATTAAACCTACAGTGACTTTTGGGGTTTCGGTACATTTGAATGTGTATTGGTTCAATATTGGAAGCCAATTTATGATCATTATTGCCGAAAAGGGCTGTAGTAATCATTCTCTGTTCAACATATTACCACTATTCGCAAAAATGCTTTAAACCAGCATTGTCTGTATATAAATATTGGCAACACCATTAGCGGCAAAGCTCCTCTTTGTCCAACCTTGTTCTGCGTGGGGCGTAACCGAGAGAAGAAGAGACGAGAGAAAAGCAAGGCAGTATCTCCCGAACAGTGTAATAGGCAGCGCTGTCTTATACAAGTACATAAAAACTGCAGTTGAGTAGGGATATTCTAGATAGCACTGTACCGATACTCTTCGATTGGCTGCTGTGCAGGTTGTGCCTGCGTGCATGAAATAGTAGTGCTTCTCTCAGTCTGCTGGATCGTCGCCGTACGCCGCGGGTCATAGGTGGGGCTTCGACGAAGCAGAGCGACGAGCACGCAGCGCTGCGGTGGCTCGTGCTCGTCGCCTCCTTGGTATGGTATGGACGAAGCGGAGTGGAGGGCCTCGGTGGCTCGTGCTCGTCACCAGCCAGACGTATAGATGGTCCTAAGAACAGACGCATGCTTGGACGGACGCACAGACGGATGAACGGATAGACACACAAACACACAGACGGACATACAGAATGACAGACACATAGATAGACAGACAGACACAGACAGACGGATGGACGAATACACATACAGACAGACAAACAAAGAGACAGACGGGCACGCGGACGGATGAATGGATGGACCCACGCATAGACGATCGGATGAACAGACGGACAGACACAAACGCACAGACAAACATACACACAAGCGAACAAACACATAGACAGTTGGACGGACGAATAGACAGACAGACGGATGGACGGACGGACGCCTCGCCCCACTGATTATTGTTCAGTCCGTTAATATGCTGTGGTTTTTTTCTCCAGCCTTTTTATTGGCTGCGCCATCATTCTTTCTTTGGAACGTTCACCGCCGGTTCTTGCAAGCTTTTTTTGTGGCTACGCCAATATTTTTCCGACAGTTTAAACTGAGTGTGTAGTTTAACAATCACACTTCCGCACGTTCAAGTTAAGGCATGTTCCCCACGCTAATGCATATAGGCAAGTAGCAGCAATAATCACCTAGGAATGTTGGGAGCAAACAGTTGCTTATTCTGAATATATACAGTGTACATAATAGGAGAATAGTGCATGTATTGAAAAGAATTTCCCAGTTCGGACATCGTTCGGCTGATCGCCTGCTTATAGATGACAGCTGTGTAGAATCCTCGTCGTCATCATAATAATCATGAGCCTGGCTACTTCCACTGCAGGAAAAAGGTCGCTCCCTGGATGGGCCACTCAACTCGGTTCTGTGCTTCGTACTGCCACTTTATACCAGCAAACTTCCTAATCTCATCTGCCCACCTAACTTTCTGTCTTTCCCTCAACCCGCTTGCCTTCACTGGGAATCTAGTCAGTTATCCTTAATGACTAGTGGTTACCCTGCCTATGCACTACATATCCGGCCCATGTACATTTCTTCTTGATTTCAACTATAAAATCATTATTCCCGCTTTGTTTCCTGACCCACTCTGCCCTCTACATGTCTATTTAGGTGACACCTGCTACTTTTCTTTCCATCGCTTGCTGCATCGTCATCAGTTTAAGCTTAGCCCTTTTTGTAGGCCTCCGGGTTACCGCTCTGTAGGCAAGTGCCGGCAAGATGCAGATGTTATATACCTTTCTCTTGAGGGATAGTGGATAGTGGATAGTGGACCAGTCATCATTTAAGACTTTTGCCGAATGCGCTCCACCTGATTCCTATTCTTCTCGTTACTTCAATCTGCGCCTGTCCTAAGTACACGTAGTTTTTTTACAACTGCCTGTGCACTATTACCTATTTTGAAGCGCTGTTCTCGGCCGAGGTCGTTGTACATTGCTTTCGTTTTCTGCCGATTAATTTTAAGACCCAACTTTCTGCTCTTGTCTAATTCAGTACACTTGAGTTGCAGTTCGTCCCCTGAGTTGCTCAGAAATACAATGTCATCGGCAAAGCGCAGGTTACTAAGGTACTCTCCACCAACACTGATTTCTAACTCTTCCCATTCTAGGCCTCTGAAAACTTCCTGTATCTGTCAAGTCCTTGTCATCTTCTTTCTTATGTATTTAGAAGATGGTAGCATTCTTTCCAGGTTCTGGTACCCTCCCAGTCTGTAGACACATTGTAAACATGGTGGCTAGTTTTTTAAACACAATCTGTCTTCCGTTTTTCAGCAGATTTAATGTTATCCAATCCTCACCAGCAGTTTCCCTCTTTGCATTTTTTCCAAGGGTTCTCTGACTTTTGTCATTACTGTTGGGATGTCACCTGGGTTGCTGCTAGTTCTTACGTTATGGTCACGGTCGTCCCGGTTACTGTACATATCTCTGTAAAACTCTTCTGCTATTTTAATTATCCCATCTCTAATGGTAGATACTTTGGCTTCCTTGTCCTTTAGTACATACATATGGTTTTCGGCTATCGCAAGTTTCCTCCTCCCCGCTTTGACGCCTTATCCGTTCTTAAGAGCGTATTCAATTCTCTCCATGTTATACCTTTTTACATCGCATACCTTATGCCTAAGACTTAGCTTCGAAAGCTCTACGCGTCCTGTTTTACCTGTTGTATTTAATGCTCTCATGCTTTGACGTTTGTTAATGAGATTCTTTGTCTCCTGGCACAGCTTGCCAGTGTCTTGTCTAACTACCGTACCTCCAACTTCTACATCACACACGGCAATAATACTCGTCAGATTACCATTCATTGCGTCAACGCTAAGACTACTATCTGTTCTGAAGCGAGGCAGAATTTTTGTGTTTTCCCTCTCAGTGCTAGCTCATTGATTTGCCTCTTCCGTATCATTTTTTGTTGTTACTTCTTGAAGTTTAGGCGAATTCAAGACCTTGCCGTTTTATGGTCAAAGCATAGTACCTTGCGAAGAACTTCTAAATCTTGTACGGTGTTTGTGTTTGAACTCAGTGAAAACGTTACTTTGTTTTTACTCCCGCCTTTAGGGCTCCCCTATATTCACTTACGGTTCCCTAGTTTTCGGTAGAAGGTATTCAAGTTCCGTAAATTACTGCGTTCATGAAGTAAACGAATAGCTCGCCTCTGACATGTCCAGTACCGGAGTTATAATCTTCTACTGCTTGGCCTCCCACCTGCTTTTTCCCTACCTTTGCATTGAAGTCGCTCATCAGTATAGTATAATGTGTGTTTACCTTACTCATTGCCGATTAGAAGTCCTCATAGAATCTTTCATCAGGATGTAAGCGTGGGCCTGTACCACCTTCATCTTGTATCTCTTATTAAGTTTATTTACGACGCCTACCATCGTTTCATTAATGCTATAGTACTCCTTGATGTTACCAGCTATACTTCTGTGAATAAGGAACGCCACGCCGAGTTCTCTTCTGTAAACCAAGCCATGATAACCAAATTACATGTCCATTCTGTAGCACTGCATAGGCCTAATCTGTCCTCCTAACTTCACTGAGCCTTAATAAATCCCATTTAACACCCTGTAGCTTCTCAAATAATACAGCTAGACCTGCCTCACTAAATAACGCTCTAGCGTTAAACCAAGTCAATTTCAGGTTTCAATGGCGGCCTGTCTGTACCCGAAGATTCTGAGCACCCTCTAATGCGTAGCAGAACTCACCGCCGCCGTGGTCAGCTGCCTTGCAGTCGCTGGGGACTGAGGGCCGTGTTTTAATTGACGTATGCATGTGGGAGGTACTAGCCAGATACTGCACTAGAATGGCCAATCCTTCTCTGTGTATAATAGACACAAATTGTTTTGAATAACATTTTTGCATTACAAATCGCGGTTAAACTCTCCCTCACAAACACGCCACCGAAGTTCCTTTCAGTTGTGGCCCAACTGAGCTGTCAGCTCACTGAAGGCCGAAAAGAAATGGAGTGAAAGGCAAATCGTGGTAGACACAGTAATATATGAGCGTCCACAATTTTGAACCGGCATCTGATACAACTGTAGTTTACACCCACCGTGAACTACCTGAAGCGACATGGTCGATTTATTTATGAAATGGTAACTGCTGCTACAGCTTGAAAAAATGTGATATATTAAATTTACTGAAAATGTGAGGGTCCCGACGACAGAATGACTTTTCCCGAAACGAGTGGCGAAGCAAATGAAGAAACAGGACAACGTGCGCAAATGCTGACAACTACGCTGAGGGCGAGGACTTGGCTAGCCAATTTCAGCGTTCTCCCCATGGGCACTCACAAACTAACCAATCTGAAGAAACTGCACAGCACACATTCACAGACAAAAAAATAGGCGGATCTCACGTACAGTGGGAATCGATCATATGCGTAGCACGAATGGGGAAGGTTGAAATGTCACTTTAAAATCAGCACATTGTTATGAGGCGGAGGTAAGTTGTGCCGTAGACATATGACTTCTATGTCAAGAGTATCGAATATTAACGTTTCATTTACCTTCGTCGTCTTTTCACGTCACCTAATATCGACTTTGGTATAGGTTGAGCTACAGCAAAACGACCACGCGCACGCTTTAAGCGTACTATGTAGTCATGCTTTACATGACACGCATATCTTGATTACTATGTTTTAACGTGTCACTTACCTTCGTCGACTATTCACGTCACGTGATACCAAATTCGGTATATGCGTAGTTAGCGAAACAGCCACGAGTGTATCATCAGCGATGCATTTTATCGTGTTCTTACACGACATGCGTGTCATGATTAAGTTTGCATCAGTCATACACCTTCGTCATCTATTTACGTCACGTAACACCAAATTTGGTATATGTGGAGCTATGGAAACGGCCACGAGCGCATCACGAAAGGCCCATATACTCTGACGTAACGTTGACGCGCGCGAACGCTGGGCACAACAATGCTGCCCTAGCATAACGCGAGCACTCTGCAGTTTGACGCCAACCGCGACCGGCGTGACTGGCGTCCGTCGGCGTGGGCTAGCGGCAACCGGCGTGAAATACGACAGGCTGCATTTTTCGCCAATGACGTTTCCCAGACAGCACTGCGTCTGCCTCTCTTCGTAACGCCGGGCGTGCACGAATGCGCATGAGTCAAAGCAACGCAGCACGTCGTGTGCCTACGAGTGTATATGACAGGTACATCGGCGCCTGGTGTGTAATCACTGACGTCACGCGACAAAATGAACGCCGGTGCGCACGCGCGCCCAGTTACGTTGAAGTGTATTGGCGCCTTGAGTGTGGCATGTAGTCATCTTCTCACATGACAGGCATCTCATGCTTATCAAGCTTGCACCAGTCACATAACTTTGTCATTCATACACGTGGAGTAATACCAAACCTGGAATATGTAAAGCTAGTGTATTGGCCGCCAGCGCCTCATGAGCGTAGCATGAAGTCATGTTTTTACGATACATGCATCTTATTATCATCATGTTTGCATCCATCAAATACCTTCGTAGTCAATTCACGTTCTCTAATACTGAATTTGGTATGTGCAAAGCTAGCCAAACGGCTACGGGCACATTATGAGCGTGGCATGTAGTGATGTTGTTACATGACACCCATGCCATGATTTTCATGTTAGTGTCTGTCGCTTGTGTTCGCCTTGCAGTGATGTCATACCATACCAGTTTTGCAACATGTCCTGTGAACGAAACTACCGCAAGAGCAGCAAAACAAAGAAATGTGAATAATGACAATCATGACATATATGTCATGATTTTCATATTATGCCATATCAATTTGGTATTGATACCATCATTGCAACGTCCAGGAGAGCTAAAAGTTGTAAGCAACTAGACGGACAGACACACAGACAGACAGACAGACAGACAGACAGACAGACAGACAGACAGACAGACAGACAGACAGACAGATAGACAGACAAACAGACAGACAGACAGACAGACAGACAGATAGATAGATAGATAGATAGATAGATAGATAGATAGATAGATAGATAGATAGATAGATAGATAGATAGATAGATAGATAGATAGATAGATAGATAGATAGATAGATAGATAGATAGATAGATAGATAGATAGATAGATAGATAGATAGATAGATAGATAGATAGATAGATGGATGGATAGATAGATAGATAGATACGCTCAAAGTGGCCGAAGTTTTCCGGCAGACTGCACATACCTTGGAAATCGATGTTATATGAGATGATACTGATGATGTGATGATATGTGGGGTTTAACGTCCCAAAACCACCATATAATTTTGAGAGACTCTGTAGTGGAGAGCTCCGGAAATTTTGACTACCTGGGGTTGTTTAACGTGCACCCAAATCTGAGCACACAGGCCTACAACATTCCTGCTTCCATCATAAATGCAGCCACCACCACCGGGATTCGATTCAGCGACCTGCGGGTCAGCAGCCGAGTACCTGATGATATGAGAAGCATACGAACAGAATATGACTTTTTTAAGTGGAAACAGCATAGTGGCTCTCGAAATATGCACAAGTACACGCACAGACATGCGTTAAGCAGCCGAGTATTTTTTTTATTAGCAGTTGTTCATATTATGTACTGATGCCAACAACGACATGAAAATTAGCAACAGGAGAAGTGGTAGGCTGATTTGAAGAGCTGGTGTTTTCGCTGGTGCTCGCAAGAATGTAGCCCTGAACACTTCTAGATAATTAGAACTCAGCTGATGGGGTCTAGCTGCAATTAGGGTAACTCACACATGACGGCTGTATCATATTCGCACATATGTAATATTTATTAATCAGATAGCCACTTCTGCAACCACAAGTAACGTTTTACTAACACTACGGTGTGTTTGAAAAGTAGTTGCGAGACCTGGCATGGCTCTGTGGTTGATTACTTGACTGCCACGCAGAATAATATGGCTCGATTTTCGCTGGGACCCCGACTTTTATTTTTTGCGTGCATCCAGTAAATACTGCCCGTGTTAGCTTTTTCTGAATGCTGCAAGGAGCTGCAGTTCGCCCGACGTCAGCCATCAATGCTGGGAAGAAGAAACACTTTTCATACATGACTCAAAACAAGTCACAGCTATGCCACAAAGGCGAAGCAGTGAACACGATAGCAAGGAATCGCTAGTTCACGCGCAGAATGGCAACCAGATCAAAACGTTCGCCGCCTTTTTCACGCACAAATGACGCACAAAACGTACTCGCAAGTACAGATGAACGCGAATGAGCGTCTCAGTTTTCACTTCACTGTGTCTCTAAAGCCCGCTCTTTTTGCGAACGGAGACTCTACTGTGAATGCGGCGACCTTTGTGCACCCGGTAGCCACAACAGAATTGTTGCGGAGAAAGCTCAAGGTCAGGCAAGACTGTCCCCTCCGCGAGATAAGCCACCAGGCAAAGCGCGTGTAAAAGATGAGAGCGTGCGCCATGGCGTCGTGAAAATGTGGGAAATTGGCGGCATGAGACCGCCAGGCCTAAAATTAGCGTTATCTTCTTTTAAACGGTGATCTTTCTTGGGAACCTTCGACGCAAAAATTTTGGTCTGTCTGTCTGTCTGTCTGTCTGTCTGTCTGTCTGTCTGTCTGTCTGTAGAATTGTCGGTTTGTACACTCTTACTGGCATCGGGTACTTGAACCGGCCGACCCCATGCGCAGCGACCACCAATGTTGCTCAAGGTTGAGCGTTCATGCTTGTGCAATTGTCGCACATGTCTGGGGCACCATAACACCACGCATATATTTCTGCATATGCATCTCTTACTAGAAAACGCATACATAAGTAATTTTAAGGACCGTAGCGCTTATCACTCTGCACTTACCATGCAACGCTTGCACGGAACGGGGAGTGTTTCCAACGCTTTGCAAAGACGAGATGGTGGTGGCACCTACCCGTCGCCTCGCGTTCTACACCTTATTACCTCTGAGATGGGCACGCCCAGCCACGCGCTTTGTTTTCCAAAAGAAATTGCCAGATGGCACTGATGTCTCACGTGTCACGTGACTTGATGTGCTCGGTCGTCTCCGCTGCATGTTCGAGGCCCTCTAACGCAGCGCCTCCGGAATATCATTCAGCGATTTTCTTTTTATATGATTTTTCCCAATGCTGCCGCTCTGGGCTTCTGCGACTTTTTTCAGCCTGTTGTGAACTCCCAACGTCAGCATGCGATCCGTGTTGGTGAGGGGGCATAGGCCAGCTGCTGTCTTGTACACCTTTTTGATAATGGCGTCGATCTTAATCTGCTCGGCCACTTTCCAATTGTGGAACAACACTACGTAAGAGATGTGGCTGACTGCAAACGACTGGGTGAGTCATAGTAGACTGTTTTCTCTCATGCCCTGGTACCACGTGGCCATCTTCTTCAGTAAATGGGTAGCCAGCGAGAGATTTGCGTGGAGCTTTTGTACCGTTACGTTGTGGTGGTTCAGATCCTGGAGGTGCAGACCCAAATCTTCGAACGTAGACACATACGGCATCGGCATTCATCTTGGGTTACAACGTTGATATGCGGTGTTGTCGGGCGTTATGCAAGTTGTGGTGAGATTACTAGCAGCTCTGACTTGGTTGACGAACATTTGAGTCCGGCGGGTCGTAGATGTTCTATTACGGTGACTACGGCTTCTTGGAGGGCTGCCTTGATCTGACTATCGCTTCCACTCATTGACCACAGCGTGATGCCGCCCACGTAGATCGTGTAGTTGATGTTTTTAACGCGTTCCAATCTTCTTGCTACGCCTATCTCGACGAGGTTGAACAACAGAGGAGAGATCACCGAGCCCTTCCGGGTCCCCGTGCTCCCCAGCTGCTTGAGTGGTAGTTGTAGTTCTCCAGCCACAAGCCGCGTGGTGCGGTTGGTCAGAAATCTTTTATTGTAAGTGAAGGTCTTTTCTCTCATGTTAAAGCGGGCCACCTGTCGAAGGACGGCCGAGATGTTTACGTTGTTGAATGCTCCCGGGAGATCGAGCCCGAGCACCGCTCTGTTGTCTAACGTGGGAAACTGTCTGTCCACGATTTCGTTCTTCAGTAAGAGCATGCCGTCAAGGGTGCAAAGTTTGGCCTTGAACCTCAGCATTGTTGTGGACATTTGTTGGAGGCCTCCAGACAACGTTGCCATCTGTAGAGTAGCACTTGTTCCAGCACTTTGCCCACGCACGACGTCAGAGATGGGTCTCATGTTGTTATGCAGAATGGTTTGCCTGGTTTGGGGGTTAGGACTGTTTTAGTGGTCTTTCATTGTTACGGCAGCTTGCCCGTCCACCAGCACTGTTCGCAATACTTGGTGCGAGGGCTTCACTGCTGTGTCGTTCAAGTTCCTTAATGCCTTGTTGGTAACATGGTCCGGTCAGGACGCCAATTCACAGCTAATTGTCTGCAGAACTGCTCGCACTTCCCAATCTTCAATGTCGGCATCCACTCTCTCGTCGGCAGCTCCTTCATAGCTGGGGAGTGGCTTCGTCGGCACTTCAGGAAAATACTTGGCAGCCAGGTGTTGTTGCACCTCAGGCTCTCCCAATTTTGACGGCTTTGTGAATGTTCAGCAAGTAATGCGTGGTATCACCGCCTGTCTCAGACCACGCTGGGAAGAATGATGCTACACAGCATCAGAATGAACACTCCAGGGTCGACCTCGGAGGTGGCAAAGCGGCTACCTCAAGAGGTTCTCCAAAACCTGATGGTATCACAATTACCAAAGGAAACGCAGCCATGAGTAAACCAAGAAAGACGATTGACGAGAGCCATGGTCCTCACAAAGGGGCATGCTGAAGATCCGCGCGAGTACTACGTTGACGTGTCGAAGTATCCCCACCAGCCAAACACATACACAGCAGCAGCCAGTGCAGCAGACACCGGAGTACTCACAGCGTCGGTAAGCATGCTATGCAGGTCGCCCACCCAAGCCGTGGAGTTTGCGATCGCATTGACACTGGTGATCCTGGATTGTCCCACGGTTTTCAGTGACTCGAAGCCGAAAATAGTCACCTTTACTACAAGCAATGTGCATGGAACCACCGCAAGAGTATATTCAACGAAAACAAGACTGAAAACCAATGCTACCGCCAAGTGGTTCCCTGTGGACGCTGGAGAGCTAGACGTGGGCCCGAACCGCAACGAGGAGGCAGATACGGAGGTGCACGCACTAACTAGCTGCAGGTCTTCGTCAACACATTCCTCATAACCGGAACGACCCCATGCCGAAGACGAAGAGTATTCCATCACAACCTACAGTGCCGTTCTGCACTGGTACAGCACGAGCAGACGCCTCAACCCACTGCTTCACAGAGACCTAAACGCAGCGTAGCAGCCCCCCTAATCTAGTTGCAAAGTAAAAGCCATATGAACCCCAGTCAGGCAAAGCACGTCTGCCCGGAGGTATACTTCACACATATATGCCAACTCTGTAAGAAGGCACGAGCGACACAGAGACATAACCTCTGCGACTGTGCCCCACCGCCGGGTAACAATAAGCAACGCCATCTAATATCAGCAGAAAAATCATCAGCCAAGAGCCAGGCAACCAAAGATCCGTGGTCCACTATGTGCATAGCATTTTGCAACGCCAGCGGCCGAAAGCGGCGCTCCCACGTGTTTGACGTGAATAGGTTGCTGTTCCTAGACGTCCGAGCACGCTAGAGTCTTCCTTGAATTCTTCTACATCTTCCCCCTTCATATCACATCCACAATAAAGTTGGTCCGCTCAATGCTGCCGCTCCTGACGCGCATAGGCAACGCCGCATGAGTTATCCTGGCACCTGCTTCCAACGTGCGTGCTGCACACACTCCCCCACAATGGACAACAATGAGCGCCCATTGTGGGGGATTGTGTTCACAGCAATAATTTAGGGAGAGTGTGTGCCTACATGCAATAATAAGCACCACGTATAATAAAAAAGAGTAAACTGAGCAGCCCCTGATCAGTCTAAAGTGTTTGTCGGGCAACACAACACATAACTCTTCGTTTGATATCCTTGTCCGGTGTGTCACGCCAAATGAAGCCCGCACCCCCACGTCTCACGTAACGTCACAATTCGTGACACATACTTGTTCCACTCGTTGTACAGAACGGAAAGTGCATGTAGTGTGCGTCTGCGTTCACGGCAGCCTGTGTCGGCGCTCCGTGACTAGTATGAGCTTTGTGCTCTGTCGTAGGCTAGGTGGCACTGCAGTTGTTGAAGGGTGTTCTGCGTAAGGCAACATTAGGGAAAGCATATCGCTAACGCGTTCATCTCTTAAAGGCCCTCAAAGGCCTTAAGGTGCCCTGATTTTTCTGAATATGCCAACGTATAAATTTGCTATGCAATTTCTTAAGGACCAACCCATCTTGATGCCAAGGAAGCAAGCAACCCTTATGCTGCATCGCTGAGCGGATGCGTGTGGTGGAGTGAGTACTTCATCACCAATGGCAAGCTTTGGTGGTTGCCTGCCCTCGTTATGTCAGCAGTGATGTTCTAGGCGGGCTACTTCCCGATTCTCCCTGGTCTTCAGTAGTTTCGCTTCAGCGACTAATAACATTTCGCGCGAACGCAGCATACCAGCAGCGTGGTCATTCGGAGTCATTGGTGTGCTCATGTTGATAGGAAAATTGAACTCGCCACCAAGTAGGATAGCTGCAGGAGTAAGGACAGTTGACAATACCATTTGGTTCGCGTGGGGAATGCCATTTCCTGTACGTCAGCGTGTCAGTCCCTGTGCCGGTCAGTGAAAGCCAAAAACATTGTTTTAAGGTTTTTGATGACAAGCTCAGTATTGTTTGCATCGAGTGGTAAGGTATCGTTCTTTTGGAATGTACACCAATCGCTTTGCTTAGTATGGTGTGGAAAAATTTTATTTAAGTCCATTTGGGTGTGAACCAGCAAGTAGTGGACCTCTCTCACGTCGGAACACATAGGCCTAGCCACTCCTTGACGTCGTGGGCCCGTTGTACTGCCCTTAGCTGCGTCCTTCTATCCGTATTGCATAGTGCAGCTTCCCACTTTGTTGACCGAAAGTCTTCACCCGTAACGCAGGCCACTGCCAGAACATATATCATCTAAAGGGGCAGAGTCTATGCAAAGTGTGCGTACCCCATAGTGCAGGCAGCGCCCAGACCACTGCATATTTGCTTGCACTCTTCGTCTCGTTTCCAAGCATCGAGGAGTTGCTGTCATGAGACCATTGTTCCTAGGCATATGCAGGCACTGTTACACCTGAAGGACCTCGGGGTCCGGTTCACCGTCCCCGGACAATGGTGCGCGAAAAAGCGCGTCGGTCACTTTGTTGTCATTGCTTTTCTTCAAAGTTTGAGAAGAAAGCAATGACGTCAAAGTTTGAGGAAAATACAACGACGTCTTTAATGTACACAAGGCAAGTGTGCTAGTTCTGCCCGCCAGTACTGTATTCATAACGTGTTAAAAGATAGCTGAGGCTGAAAAAAGACCAAGAAGCATCACCTTGAACTCGAACAAGCCGTTTGGTGTAATAAAGGCAGTCTTTTTGTTGTGTTTCTCGTATACATCGATTTGTCAGTAGCCTGTTTTGAGGTTCATCGACGAAAAGCATTTAGCGTTGAGGAGTCGATCCAGGTTGTCGTCTATCTGAGAAAGGGGATACACGTCCTTTTTCGCCCCGCCGCGGTGGTCTAGTGGCTAAGGTACATGGCTGCTGACCCGCAGGTCGCAGGTTCAAATCCCGGCTGTGGCGGCTGCATTGCCGATGGAGGCAAAAATGTTGTAGGCCCGTGTGCTCAGATTTGGGCGCACGTTAAGGAATCCTAGGTGGTCGAAATTTCCGGAGTCCTCTACTACGGCGTCTCTCATAATCATATGGTGGTTATATTTATTTTTAATTTCCAGGTACTGTTGGCCGATTGGGCCGTTACAGGGGTGGGGTAGAAAACTCACATAACAACCGTCATGTCATGCATAAAAAAGAAATGCATAGCCGATAGAAAAGGAATACATCACTATACTATGTTCTACGACTTACATGCTACATCACATACATCACAAAATACACTTCCCAATATTACATCCTACAACGTACATGAGACAAGTTACAGCAAATAGATTCATAGTCAAAAGATGACAGGCACACACACCAACAAACAGCAATCACCGTTTACGAATATTCACTTAGAAAATATTTCGTGACATTGTTTTCAAAATGTTCTGCAGTTTGAGAATCACATATAGCATCGGGTAATACATTCCAGTCTTTTATTGTTCTAGGCAAACAAGAGTATGCGTATGTGTTCACACGACATTGAGGAACAAGATATTTTCTGAGGTGGTCACTTCGTAGGCTCCGCACTTGACGGGGAATTAGGTACTGCTCTGCATCAAAGTTAAATGTATTTTGGGAAAGCAGGAACAAGAATTTGAGTCTGGCTATGCGACGGCGGTCCACGAGGGGCTGTAAATTTAATTCTTGCAGCATCTGTGTTACAGAATCTTTACGAGAATATTTTGAAAGAATAAATCTAGCCGCCCTTCTTTGTACCCGCTCGATGTTTTTAATTATACCTTTTTGATAAGGGTCCCATAAGATGCTTGCGTATTCCAGTGTAGGCCTTACTATTGTTAAGTACGCTGTTAACTTTACGGGGGCTGGAGCCAGTTTTAATTTGCGACGTAAGAACCATAACTTCTTTTCAGCAGTAGAGCAAATATTACTGATATGTTGGGTCCAGTTCACGTCTTCAGATATTGTTACTCCTAAGTATTTACATCTGTTAACGGTAGCTAACGCAGTGGAACTTAGTTGATACTCGAAATTTTTTACGTGCTTTACTTTGTTTGTAACTCGCAAAACAACCGTTTTTTCTTTATTTATATGCATTTTCCATGTTTCGCACCATTTCTCGATAGATGCCGAGGCATCGCTGAGTATTTTTTGATCACTATGGTTACATATTTTTCGATAAAGTAAACAATCATCGGCGAACAGTCTAACAGTAATATTTTGATTAATTTTGGAACAAATATTGTTAATATAAACGAGAAATAACACCGGTCCGAGTACGGACCCTTGAGGGACTCCAGATGTTACGTGTAAACAATCAGACTTGTAGCCGTTTATGTCCACATACTGCGTCCTACATGTCAGATATGACCTGACCCATTCTACTACATTGTTATTTATGCCAATCTGCTTCAATTTCTTAATTAATTCGTTATGAGGAATTCTATCGAAGGCTTTTGCGAAATCAAGGCATATTGCATCAACCTGTCTTTCGTTATCTATTGCTTTTGAAAAGTCTTGGATGGTCTCAAGAAGCTGCGTTACGGTTGATAGCTTTTGTCGGAAGCCGTGTTGGTTAGGATGCAGTAGTTTTGTATTTTCTAGGTACTGATATATAGCTTTGGATATAACGTGTTCGAGGAGTTTGCAGCAGACGCAGGTTAAGGATATTGGCCGGTAATTTCGCTATTCTGCTTGTCTCCGGTTTTGTGTACCGGGACCACTTTTGCTACAAGCCAGTCGGCTGGGACCCGTTTTTGTTGCAAGGAGACATTAAAGATTATTTCCAAGTATCGGGTAACCCATTCAGCGTATCTACGCAAGAAAGCATTTGGAACCCCATCCGGACCAACAGATTTATGTTCTTTAATGTTTAGCAGGAGCGATAGTATTTCTACATAGCTAATGCGTACTTCTGGCATGTCAGACATATGGGAGAATGATGTTGCTGTAGTTGAAGCACTGCATTCGGAATCATTTGAAAAGACAGACTGGAAGAACTTATTATTGTAAGACGCAATTTTCGAACAGTCGGTTATGATTTCGTCGTCAACAACAATGCTGTATTGGCTTTGAGGGGTTTGTGACAAATGATGCCAAAACTTTTGCGGGGAAGACACCATGAAGTTTGTAAGCGTTTCCTCGTAATGTTTCTGTTTTTCTTGCCTCGGCGTTGTACGCAACTGTGAAGATAAGTCTGATATCTTTTCATGATTTTTGACTTTCCTCTGCCGTCCTGATTGATTGATATCTGGGGTTTAACGTCCCAAAACCACTATATGATTATGAGAGACGCCGTAGTGGAGGGCTCCGGAAATTTAGACCACCTGGGGTTCTTTAACGTGCACCCAAATCTGAGCACACGGGCCTACAACATTTTCGCCTCTATCGGAAATGCAGCCGCCGCAACCGGGATTCGAACCCGCGCCCTGCGGGTCAGCAGCCGAGTACCTTAGCCACTAGACCACCGCGGCGGGGTTCCTCTGCCGTCCTATTTTTCGCTTCAGACGAACTATCTCTCGCGTTATCCAGGGATTACGCCTATTCTTTCTCTTTTTTTCTTAATGGTACGAATGAATTTACACAGTGAAAGATAATGGTTTTGAATCTTGTCTACAAAAAATTGACGTCATCATCAGGGCTCAGACTGTCTAGATGAAACGATAAGTAGTCAATGATGCTCGTGTCATCAGCTTTATCAAAATTGGGGACATGCGCAATACATTCTTTAAGATTTGATGCAGGAACGTCAGCTTTAATTTGTACAAATACTAGTTATTGGTCCGATATGCCATTTTCTACTGCCACCTGATAATCTTCAAACCGTCCATCAAGAAATACTAGATCCAATATAGCATGCGCTGTTCCCGTTTTGCGAGTGCCTTCCTGTACCAACTGCGTTAAATTGTTAGCGAAAACAATGTCAAGCGGCACTTCACAGTCAGCTCGTTCCCGTGACTCTTTGGTAAGTGATTTCCAATCAACCCCAGGCAAGTTAAAATCACCGGCAATTATTAACCGCTAGTTTCAAGTCTTCTGTTGTTCTACATAGTGCTGAATCACCTCTAAGTATTCAATTGATTTGTTAGGGGATCTATATATTGCTCCTATTACGACTAAATTGGTTCCAAATTTTACTTGGCACCAAGCGCTCTCGTGATTAGGGATACCATTCATGGTTACGAATTCAATATTTTCCTTTATTATGATTGCAACTCGTCCTCCTCTATTTTCTCTATCATTACGTATTATCTTAAAACCTGGAGGAAATACCTCGTAATCTTGTACTTCTGGTCGCAGCCACGTTTCGGTAACAATAACCACGTGAGGGTCATAACTAGCGAGCACATGTTCTAAATCACCGACTTTATTCACGAGACTTCGAGCATTCAGGTTTATAAGTCGAAAATCTGTATCCTGGATGTCGGTATTTCACTGGCCACTATCTCTTGGTGTATCCTTTGGCGGCGCACCTTTGGTTTTCGGCAACTGCCGGATCCTGACATGGCTATTTTCAGAATAATCTCATACGTAGACGTTGTTATCTACAGTAAGCATGTCTCGGTTCAAGCGCACGCGCGAACCTTGTTTTTTTTTCTTTCAACGCAGACTCCCCTTGGGACGTTAAACCCCTCAAATCAATCAACACGTCTTTTTTTTGTGACTTTTATTAGGCAACATTGGTCGACGCAGAAGCGTTGATTTGATTAGATATGTGGGGTTTAACGTCCCAAAACCACTATATGATTATGAGAGACGCCGTCGTGGAGGGCTCCGGAAATTCAGACCACCTGGCGTTCGTTAACGTGCACCCAAATCTGAGAACACGGGCCTACAACATTTCCACCTCCATCGGAAATGACGCAGAAGCGTAGGGCTCCATCCTCCGGTCTGACCAACACCGCGGGAGACGCCCAAGGACTCTTCGACGGCTACATTATGTCACTGCATAACATTTCGCCCAATTGTTGTTTAATAGCTTTGTGTTCCCGCGTTGAAACTCGATGAGGGCTCTGACGGATTGGTCGGGCACATTCTTCTGTATATTTCGATGTTTTGCAACTGGGTTCTGTCGAATTCTTGATGATGCGTAGTAGCAGTCTCTGAACTCCAGGAGCAGAGTTTTGAGCTGGTGTTGCGTGTGCTTCGGGAGGTTCGGTAAGTCGGATGCTTGAGCTAGTCGGTGATTGGGAATCAACACAATTGCACGGCGCAAGAATACGAATAGTTTTGATGTAACTACTGAAGAAGAGACAATGGCAAAAAGAGCGCTGACTTGGGCAAACAGGCCGGTGTATGAATCAGCGTTCAAAGGGGCATCATTACAATGTATACTCTGTTCTTCAAGGTCATTTGGGTATCCATTGTAGAGATTGTGAGTGCAGACCGGTATTCGAAAAGTTCACTGATGTAGCCAAACACCGTCAGCAGCTAACACGAGAGATTATTGAGGCCAATGAAATGCAAATGCTGGGTGATCGATGCATCAGCATGCCTTCGCTTGCTCTGACTAAGAAGAAATCGAGTTTGTGGCTTTTACAAAATAGATTGTGAATTTTGGCTGAGGTGTGGTGTTGTAACCATATAATGAGAAAACGATTGTCTTGCTGTGATACAATAGGTTACGCGATCAAGCGGTGATGTTCTGTGACGAGTATATATGTTTCTAGCGTTTGCGCTAATAAAATTTCAGTTGACGTCAGCACTCTTTCTGTGCTTGTCTCTTCCGTAGTTAAGTCGTAACTACTCGTAGTCTTGCGCTGTGCAAATATATAAGGAAGGTTTGAGTCGGCAACGTCGGGTTGGGAAATCGGGTTGGGAGCGTCGATTTGTCGAAGCAGGTTCTAAAGTGTCAGAGAAACCGAAGTCATTACTGGCATTGAATTCTGTATGAGTGTTTGTTGTACAATTGTGGAGATGCCTGCATTCATGGCTGAAGTTTGTCACCATTACGTTCGCTTTTCTGTGACTCAGTTCAGCGATGCATCTTGCATCACATCTGAGATGGATTAAAAAACAGGTGCTTGTTGCCCTCATTGACGCCTTCTCAGTCTGCGGGTGTTTCAGCATCGACGGAAACGATGACACTGGAGCCAGGCGGAATTGTGACTTTGTGTTCCAGCACATTCAATGCGTGATTTTTTTTTGCGTCGTGTGAGATGGAAGCATGTTTTCTGACATCAGTGTTATTGACTGAGCCCTCGGGTCGACGAAAGCTCACACCGAGTATCACATCCCCGTCCTGTGTTCAATACTCACCCCACGCTTCCCTTACACACATTCCCCTCGAATGCCTGGTGGACCCTTCCACGCGGGGCCTGCATCCACTGACCACATGGGAGGATTGGGAGACCCTGTTGTGCAGTACACCGCCACTGACTGGGCCCCCCACATCAGGCAACTACATGAACTCATGAACGCATAGCGCACTGGGGTTCATGTGGGGAATCTTGGACCTACGTGCCCAAATCCCTTAGTCAAATAGTTTTTACCACCGCCAGCCACTACCATCATACCTAGATCAATGTTGGAATATTAAAACCTCACAGGAGAAGTCTGGTTATTGATGGTGTCTGTTGTCATGGAGACACTAGCCAGCTCTATTAGATGACCTCCAGAGGTTCGAGTTTCTGGGTCTTGCCAAGCTGCCTAGACTTTCTTCGTGTACGTGGCGAACAGTTCACTGGCGACGGAATTGTCGGCTTCATTATTGACGTGAGCGTGGACGCTATGGCCGTTGAATAGTACGTCGAGGTCACTGGTTCGTCTTCTCGCGTTACGGTTACGTCGTGGTGTCGGGTCACTGCTACGTCAGTTTGCTCAATTGCTTCCACGTGGCACCGGCAGGTATGTTCGCAGCTGCGAAGCGTCGACGTTAAGCCTCTGTTCGTCATGCCACATCTTTTTCGAGTGTCGTTGCAGCATTACTTTCGGCGGTGGGGGGTCTTCGTTATTTTGTCGTACAGCAACTTTACCTACATCCATTGCTGCCCTTAGTTTCCTTGATACGGGCTAGGTCACCGGCCCCGGCTTTCACCAGTGTACTGTCCACGGTGCGGGGACGAGTAGCGGCCGGGTGGTTGTAAATGAGAAAATCTCCACGTTTCCTCTACGCTCCAGTGATATAGTCGACAATGTCACATGGTTTTTTGCCTTGATGGCGAACCCAGCGTTGATGGTGAAACCACGTAGTCCCATCTGGCGGTACTGGCAACAGTGGTACGTGTGCCAGGCATCACCACAGTGGTAACAGAGTGGGCGGTGGGGGCACATCAGACGTGAGTCTTTGTGGAAGCGTAGCGGTGGCCGGCAGGTGAGCGGTACGCCACTGTGGTGGTGGCGGCGGTGTCTGGCGTAATAACTGCGGCGGGTCAGTCTCCTGACGTGGGCCTGAAGGAAAGTGGTGGTACATTGCAGTGGCATAGCTCGCAGCTTTTGGTTCAGGCAGTGGTGCTTCGGGTGGTCCAAGCGACTGGTGAACATTTTCGCCGACAATGTCGGTGATTGAATCAGGTTGAGGCTGCGGCGAAGGTAGCAGCTTCTCCTCCCACACTATCACTTCAATTCTCTCGCGCAGGTTGTCGGTACGGAAGACTTCGGCGCAGTTGGATGACGCGTGGCAGTTGTAATGCAAAGTCCGCATCTCAAGCACCTTTTATATAGTCGTGGCCTCAGTGACACTTTCATTGACAGTATTGGGCGGATTTCAGACAGGTCCCGTAAACAGGTCTTGCTGGAGCTCTCACGTCAAGAAGCGTAGCTTTTTCTCCTCAGTCATAGGAGAATCAGCGTGACAAAAGAGCATGGCTACTTCTTCAATGAAGATGGTCATGCTTTCGTTAGGGCGCTGCCGTCGTGTCTCCAGAAAAGTGGCGGACCTTTCCATGCGGCCGACGCTCGTGAAGGTGGTCAAGAGCGTCGTTCAAAAAAAATAGCACGTGCGTAGCGTCGATTCCCGGTTCTCGAACCGAGTCTTCTTGGCGTCTTCCAAGTTAGAAGAATAGGTGGCACAGTTTTTTTTTTCGGCGCCCAGGTGGTTAAGGTGGTGACTCAGTCATACTTTAAGCACAATATTCACATCGTTTGACCTTCATCTTTTTATCTGTATATAATCATCATCATGAGAAACGTCGTCTTCGTTCGAAGCGTTGATCAGGCGATTCAGCCTGATAAACGCCATCGCAACCCCAACGCTGCTGCTGTCTTACAGATTGGGGGAGGCTGCTTCGATCCCTAAGTCCTCTCCGACGTCACGTTTTGCTGGAGCTTCATTCGGTTCTCCGATTGCTTCTTCCGTCCGCTGTCATGGCTCAAGAACCGCTGCCAGGAACATCCAGCATCCCTGTACAACAAACCACTCCTGCTTGGATCGTCAACGCCCGGCGCAGCGACCCACTCATCTTCTCTGGTCTTCCACACGCCAGGTATGGCTGAAAGATTACAAAATGACCAGTCTGTATAACCAATGGAATGACCCTCAAAAACTTCGTCACATCACATTATGTCTGTGCGATGTCGCGAAAACATGGTTTTTTTAACTACGAGAGCAGCTTCTCCGATTGGCCTGCTCTCGCTCAACAAGTTCGTAGGATTTTTGGTAAACTAAATATCCATTCCGAAGTGTCAAAACGAAAGCTCGATTGGCGGGCCCAACATGCCCAACATCCCGGAGAGACGTTCACCTCGTACATTGAAGACGTCCTTGCCCTTCGCCACCACGTGAACTCGGTGATGACTGAAGCTCATCGCGTTCACCAAATCATCAAAGGAATAGTCCCTGTTGGGTTTAACGCGTTGGCTATAAAAAAACCCACGACCGTTCAGGACGTCATCCCCACATGTCAACTTCCTGATGAACTCCAAGCCATTCGATTGCACCCAGTCTACCCAAACGCCAGTGACAGCTGACCTTTCAAGGATGCGGATTTACGCGCGCACATTCGCACTCTGATTCGCGAGGAACTTCAGTCACAGGGCTGTCATCTGCACCCACCCCTCGGCCTCTCTCTCCATCTGCTGGTCTGCGCGACATCATCAAAGAGGAGCGTTTATGAATAGCTTGCGCTCTCCCATCGAACACACCGACGCCACCAACGCCTCCCATGACGTATGCGCAAGCCACTGCCGTGCCACCTGCCTTGGTTCAGCACGCATATCTTGTTCCTGCGCAGTCTAATGTAGCAGCATTTGCACCATACTCACCTGTCCCAGTGCTAATACCAGCGCCAGTCACAGCTCCAGCACTCTACGCCCCCTCATGCTCGCCTAGACCATTATGTTACTATTGTGGCATTCGGGGCCGTATCTCGCCATTTTGCCGCAAACGCCAGCAGGGTGGCCAGGCTACGGCATTTACGCAAGAGAATCGGTGCCCTCTCCGAATAAGTACCGGCGCCGCTTTACGACACGTTCCTTCTGTCCGACTTCCCCACTCAATGCACCTCGCCCCTATTATCCCGGACGCCGCCAGTCCTCTTCGCCTTTGCGACACTCAACCCTTCCTCTGAGATCGGCTGCACCTACTTCTGAATACCACTCAGAAAACTAGCTGGTACAGTTTTTGGAAGTAAAGCTGCATTGCCCGAACAAACACTAAGACCCCCAGAGAGCCAAGACAATTTGTTATTAGTGTATGCTGAAGGGGTACCAGTTAAGGCATTGGTAGACACGGGGGCTGCTATTTCGGTTCGTCATGCGGATTTGTGTTCTCGTCTACGTAAGGTTACCACATCTTATGCTGGCACTCTCTTACGTAGCGAAAATGACTCCAGATACGGCCGTCAGCACTGCATCGTTAGAGTTTTCATTTATGGGATCCGGCATCATATTCAGTTTGCTATGTTGGCTTCTTGTGCTTTTATGCTTTTTTTAGGATGGGAGTTTCTTGCTGACGCTGCTGCTTCTATCTCTTGTCGACAAAAACTAATACATATGCGAGAGACGGGTGATATCTCCCAGAAATCATCACGTACCGGCTACGAAGAGCCAACGACTTCCTTGTGCCACCTAACTACGAGCACGTTATCACTGTTATGTCTGACTTCATTGACCACGGTGACGTCCTAGTCACTCCATCAACCCGTTGTCTATCCAGAAGGTTGCACTTCTATCGAGTCTTGTTCACTTCACAAACGACACTGCCTTTCTCGCTGTACTGAATATCACCTATGAGCCAAATCTTCTTACCAAGAGAGAGAGAGAGAATAAAATGAGGGAAAGGCAGGGAGGTTAACCAGAAAATGGAGCATCCGGTTTGCTACCCTGCACTAGGGGAAGGGGGAGTGGGGAAGAAAGATTGGAAAGAAAGCAAACAGGGAAATAGACGCGCGCGAAAAAAAGGGGGGGGGGGGTGGAGTGGGGGTGCTACAGTCTATACAATAGGCCGCTGCCATGCAAAAAGTTCAGTAAGGCCTCCACTCATTTTCTGTGAGCACACAAATCATGTCGTCTTTCCAGCACTGATTGTTCAGACAAAGTCTGTCGTCAAGGCGAGCTAACGCAGCAGCCAGTTGCCGTCTTTGCACGCTGTAACGATAGCAGTGACAGAGAACGTGCTCTATAGTTACATCGCTGCCGCAATGACCGCAAGCAGCACTGTCTTTCATGCCGATTCGGAAGGCGAAAGCTTTGGTGAAGGTTACACCAAGCCATAGTCGGCAAAGCACTGTTGTGTCGAGTCGAGAGAGTCCAGACGGAGGCCAGAGTCGACGAGACGTGTCCAGTCTACGCAGTCGCGTGTGCCGTAAGCACTCGGAGTTCCACAGGGATTTTAATTCTGCATCAGCGATTTTTCGGATGGTCATTGCAGCATCAGTCCTTGAAAATGGTATAGATTTTTCTTCACCATCTTCGTTTGCTGATCGGGCAGCTGCATCGGCATGTTCGTTGCCCAATATGCCGCAGTGACTTGGAAGCCACTGAAACGTGATTCTGTGTCCTTCGTCGAAGAGGTGGTGAAGCAGCTCTCTAATTTCCAGCAATAGTTGTTCATGAGGTCCCCGGCATAAGGTGAATATTAAACACTGTAGTGCTGCCTTAGAGTCCGTGAACACGCTCCATTTCTTGGCTTCTTGGTGTTTAATGACTTGAATTGCGCTACGTATAGCAGCAAGTTCCGCAGCTGTCGATGATGTCTGGTGGGATAAACGAAACTTCACCATTGTCACTGTTGCAGGAAAGATCACCGACCCTGCAGACCCATCCACTTTAGTTGAAGCGTCAGTATATAGATGAGTATGCTCACTGTATTTCTCATATAACAAGGGCTGCTTTAGCGCTGGAGACGAGAGCCGGGCTTTTGACCCTATGCCTGGAACCGTTAGTTCAACATGTGCATAGGTCATACTCCAAGGGGGAGTTGAAATACTCGATGGAGTTTTATATCCCGTAGGAATGCGTGTGCCATATGATAAGACTGTCTGTTAAAATGAGGCACGAGGTCGGGCTTCTGGCAGTGAAGCTAGATGATGGGCAGGGGCACGAGTAAGATGCCTCACGTGTGCTCTGAGCACTTCCATCATGATATGCGTCTTTAGCGAGTAGTCATTAGCAATCTGGATTGTCTCAGCTGTTGATGAACATCGTGGTAGCCCCAGACAAACTCGCAGTGCCATAGCCTAGATGCTATCGACAGTCCGAATGTCGGTTCTACAGGTGTTGGTCAACACAGGCAAACTGTAGCGCAAATAGCCAAGAAAAAGCGTCTTGTGCAATTGCATCATTGCATGTACTGAAGTCCCCCAGGTTTTTCCTCCGAGATACTTTAATAAGTTAGCAATTTCTGTCAGCCTCTTCTTCAAGTGGGCCACTTGTGGGCCCCAGCAGAGGTCACTATCGATGCATACGCCTAGAAATCTGTGCGTCCTGACATATGGTATGACTTGGCCATCGATTGATATAGCGTATGGTCTCATTAGCTTTCGACTAAAAGCAATCGATGCGCTTTTCGCTTGCGAGATTTTCAGACCCTGGTCCTTGAGGTACACTGATACCAACGTCACAGCTTTCTGAAGTCTTGCGCGTACCAGAGGTCTTGTCACGCCAGATGTCCAGACGCAGATGTCGTCAGCGTACATGGATAACTTGACCACACTTGGTAGTCGTTCTACAAGACCAATGAGAACGAGGTTGAAGAGGGTTGGACTCAAGACGCCACCTTGCGGGACTCAATGATGCGTTGGGTGTTGGGAGGTTGGACCATCTGCAGTGTTCACAAATAAGGTACGCCCTTGTAAATAACTGCGTGTCCAAAAATACAGTTGCCCGCCTAGGCCCACTGACTCAATGGCTTCGAGGATGGCGTCATGTAGAACGTTGTCGTATGCTCCTTTTACGTCAAGGAACATGGCTGCAGATAGTCGTTTACCTGCCTTTTGTTGCTGGACATATGTGACGAGATCTATAACATTGTCGATCGAACATCGGTGACGGCGAAAACCAGCCATGGCGTTCGGATATATCTCATAGTATTCCAAATACCATTGAAGCCTGGCCAAGATTATTCTCTCCATTACCTTCCCTACTACTACGCAACTTGAGAGTGCGATCGGTCGGTAAGAGGCAATGTGCAGGGGAGATTTGCCAGGCTTGAGAATCGGTACCAAGCGGCTAATCTTCCAATCTTGCGGAACGACGCCAGCTTGCCAGGAATCGTTGAAGATGTAATTGTAAAGGACTGCTTCTCGTGCTCGTTTACCAAGGTTGCACAGCATCCTGTATGAGATGTCATCCGGGCCAGTTGACGACGACTTATTACATAAGATGAGCGCCGCATCGAGCTCCTGTGATGTAAACGGTAGATCCATGCGTTGGTCCCGTGCGTGAGGGATATGATTCACTGTATGTAGGCTTGTGTACGCTGTCTGGCCCACGGTCATAGCGCAGAAATCTTCTGCTACCTCAATTTCATGCCGGCGATGAAAAAGTGCAAGGGCTTTGAAGGGAGAACGCTGCTCTGGAACAGAACGTAGGCCTCGCACAATTCTCCATATCTGAGACAGTGGTTTATGAGGATCTAGCGACGCACAAAACTTCCTTCATTGTTGGGTGTCTAATTTGTCAAGGCGCCGTTGTATCTTCTTTTGGATGCGCCGGGCTGTCCGTAGATCGTCTGTGGAATTGGTGCGTCGGTATCGTCTTTCGGCACGACGGCGGATCGCACGAAGTCGCTCCAGCTCGATGTCATATTCAGAGTACATCGAAGAGCATATTATTGTGCGCATAACCGCATGTGCAGTTTCTTTAATAGCTTGCTGAAGACCATTGGACAGGCCTTCTTCACAAGCATCCTCAAGTTGAGTTTTGAACACACTCCAATCTATTCTTTGTGTTGTGGTAGAGGAGTACATGTTCGAAATACCTTTGATCTTCAGGTAAGTGTGGATGTGGTCGCTTCCGTGTGTTTCAATGTCCAAAAACCACTTTACCCGTGTAGCAAATCGGCGTGAAACAAAGGACAAATCAAGGCAGCTGCTATATGTAGTGCCTCGTAAAAACGTAGGACTGGCGTCATTCAGAAGGACGAGACCATGGCTGGAAACTAATGATGCTAGACGTCGTCCCGATGAATTAAGCCTTGAGATTCCCCAGATGGGATGATGTGCATTGAAATCCCCGGTGATAACCCACGACCCGGATGTGCCCTTAATATGACGTCTAGTTTGTTGGCGTCGAAATTACTTGATGGGGATATATACACGCCTGGAAGTGCGAATGTCACCTTTCCTTTTTTAACAGACAAGTACACATACTGATTGCCGTCGTGAGGTCGCACTGGCTGGACTACGTAAGTAAGCTCCCGGCGGATAAATACAACGACCTTGCTACTTTCGATGTCACTTGAAGGGAAAAATGACTCGTAGCCGGATAATCCGATTGGGTGCGATAATTTTGGTTCACATATAATCATGATAGGAAATCGGTACAGATGAACAAACTGGCGAAAATCAGATATGCGAGATCTCAGATCTCTTGCGTTCCACTGAAAAATCGACGCTTCTCTGACTTCCTGACGGAACGACTTGTGATTGTAGGCCATGGCTTTACTGGAGGCTTGCAAGGACCGGACTCAACGCGTCCAGCACCTGTAGGCCGCTCCTAGCAGTTGGCGTATCGATGCTTGTCAGAAGACTTCTGATGACACTCACAATGGATCGCAGCATAGGAATAATTTGACGATCTGCTGTTTGAGCCTCGTCATCAGCAGCATTGGCTTTCACTGGGTTAAGAGAGCGGGAAGGCTGCTCGGAAGGCCGTGCGTTCGCAAGCACCGGCCAGTCTTCAGGGGAGAGAGGTTTCGCCGGTGGAGGTCTTCTTACCAAGGGCACTGTTGTAGTATACAGCGTAGACACACAATCCATCTCTGTAGCGGCTTCGGATACCAGTCTGGTAAAATCACGTTTAATACCAACAGATGCTCCACCAACTACGGCTCTCGTCAATGCCATTAGCACGGATCTAACTCCTCCGAAGGCAAGCTACTGGCGGTGTTGTGGAACCCCAAATCGTCTTTCGACGTACATTCCACTGCTCTATAGGCCAGACGTTTACGCTGGCTCATCGCATACACACTGATGGAACTTCTGTTGTCCGTCGTCAACCATACTCTCTCTCTTCCAGCGAACGTGAAGTCATCGACAAGAACGTTGCTGATATGCTCAAAAAACATCATACACCCCTCTTCAAACATTGGGCCTTGACCTGTCGTTCTTGTGCAAAAAAACGACTCGGTGCGATTCTGCGTTAAATACCGCGCATTGAACAAAGTAACCAGAAAAAACGCATATTGCTTGCCTCCCACTGACGATGCCTCAGCTTTTTTACAAGTAGCGGACTGTTTTTTGAGTTTTGACCTGCGCTCTGGTTATTGTTAAACTCCAATGCACAAGGATGACAAAAAAACTGCCTTTGCCACACCGAACGGGCTTTACGAATTTAACGTCATGCCTTTAGGTCTCTGCAATGTGCCAGGAACGTTTGAACAAATTATAGACACTGTGTTGCAGAGTCTTAAGTGGAAAACAGGCTTAAGTTACCTTGACGACAGCCACATATTTTTTTCAACATTCGAACAGCACTTGCAGCGCCTAGATGAAGTTCTGACGTGCCTCGTAGCTGCCAATCTTTACCTTAACACCTAAAAGTGCCACTTTTCAGGCAAAAGAATTTAAGTACTCGGACATCTCGTCAGAAAAGCTGGCATCCCGCCTGATTTCGACAACATTATCGCCGTTATTCGCTTCCCGGTGCCTCAACGTGCCAATGAGCTCCGAAACTTACGTGGCCTTGCGTCGAACTTCTGGCGCTTTATACGAGACTTCGCGACTATTGCTGCACCACTTCACCATCTCCTTTTTTCGGGAACGTCCTACATATGGTCGGACGTATGCCAAATGGCTTTGACACCTTGAAACGTGCCCTCACGTCTGAGACAGTGCTTTATTATTTTAATAACACCGCACCCACTCTCCTCCATACTGATGCCAGTGGACACGGACTCGGCACTGTACTTTTGCAATGAACACAGCGTTATGGCGAACGTGTGGTCGCATATTCTAATCGCACCCTCACAGCAGCAAAGAAAAAAAAAACACCACCACCGAGCAGGTGTTGCTTGTTGTTGTCTGAGCCATCCAGAAGTTTTGACCATATTTTCACGGCCGTGACTTTAACGTCGTCACTGACCACCACGCTTTTTGCTGGTTGTCGACGTTGAATAATTTGTCTGGACGTCTCGGTCGTTGGATACTTCGTCATTAAGAATACGAGCTTGGCGTTACCGCCGAATCTGGCAAGAAACACAACGATGCCAACGCCCTAAGTCGCTGTCCTTTACCATCCTTATCAGACACTCCTGGCGTGTCGCCAACTGTGAGTGAACCCACCAAAGCATCTCCACCAGTTCATTCACTCAGCGCTGTCGATTTTCTTTCTGCCTTCGGCGACGAGAGGTTTGCATTGCACCAACGCAGCGAAACTTACTTTCGCTCTATAACGCAGCGCCTTCAAGACTCCTCTCGTCCTCCCACCGCCCCCACCCATCGGCAGCAGTGGAACTTCAAGACTGAAAACTCAACCCCTTACCCCTTTGTCTTCTACCCCAAAGGACAGCGCTGGGTTCCTGTCGCTCCTAGTTCCCTACCGGCGCATATTTTGGAGGTCTTTTACGACGGCCCCAAGGCTGGTCATCCTGGTTTTCAAAAAAACTTATGAACGCATCCGCAGTCATTTTGTAGGGCCTGCGCTTTCCACCTGCGTAACGCGATATGTTGCGTCATTCTCGTTCTGCCAACGCCACAAGCGACCCACTTCCTCCCCGGCTGGTATCCTACAACCTCTCCCGTATCCTGACGCTCCCTTCGATGTCATCGGCGTTGACCTCTACTGTGACCACTACTAATATCAGCTGGCAGCACGCACTGAATTGTCACAGAAGTTCATCACTTGACAACGTACGCCGAAACAGCTGCTCTATCTTCAGGATCGCCAGAGGACATAGCCACAATTTTGCTGGAGGCAATCTTTTTGAGACATGGTGCGCCACGCATCCTCTTGAGCGACTGTGGCTATGCGTTTCGCTCGAAACTACTCGAACACTTTCTCCACGCATGTAATACAATTCATAAAACTACTTCCAGCTACCGCCCCTAGGCTAACAACCTCACAGAGCGCTTGATATCTATGTACATCAACGATATGATATCTATGTCCTCATTATGTCCCCGATATCATATCTATGTCCTATTCCTCATTCTTTCTCGTCTATGACCGTCAACCGAAATCGCCACTCGACGTCCCCCTTTTTGACGCCCCTGTGAACTCGTCGTCTTCATCGAGTGAGCACTTAAACTCTCGACTGGCCGATTGTCGCCGACGCGCCCGCCTCAATACAGAGGACAGCCAGCAAGAGCGGAAGACTCCCTACGATGGCGTCCACCGCGTAGTTCACTTCAATACTGTAGACAAAGTACAGTTGTGGACCGCAATGCGGGTTCCCGGCCTGTGTGATAAATTTCAATTACGTTTCATCGGCGCCTACGCTATAGTCGAGCATATATCTCCTGTTAGTTACCCGGTAACCCCTGTTGTCATGCCTTCCGACAGCCGTTTTTGTGGTACACAGGTTGTTCACGTGTCGCGCTCAAAACCGTTCATGCGACGTACACTACCGCCATAAACAGCGGCCACGTTGGCCCCTTCCGCGGGAAAGGGAAGTTAGTCTAAGCACAACATTCTCAGCGTTTGAACTTCATCTTCCTCATCTGTATATATTCATCATCATGAGAACTTTGTCTTTGTTCGAAGCGTTGATTCGGCGATTCAGCATATTAAACGCTGTCACGACCCCAACGCTGCTATCGTCTTACAATATGCCTACAGTGAGATCTGTGGATTTTCACTAGGCGATCCATGGAAGCTCGGTAGCCCTCTGGGTGCCTGAATCATGATTTCCGCAAGCGTTGGCGCAGCGGCTGTCATCGTTAAGCGGTTGTCATCATGGTGGTCTTGAGAGTCTTGTTGGGCAGAGGCGCCTACTCTAGTGGTAGACCTTGTCGCCAACGGCTGACTCACTGGTCGTGGTAAACGTCGGTGTCTTCTTCGCGACATGGAGTTGGCTAACGGTTGGACGGGGTATAAAGTACATGGATCAGGAAGCACCTCTACCAGATGCCAAAGATTGTGACGTCGAAACTGTAGGTCGAAGATTAAACAGTTTATTCGGCTGTACTTGTGACCTATAATGGAAAGGTAAATTACAGTGATACACACTGGCACTAATAGCGGCGAAAGAAGCGTCGGCCGTCGATCAATTAACAAGTGGAGAAGAACACCTGCATTTATACACGGGCTATTGAATATTCCAGCGTTATCGCTATCAGCCGCGTAGGTTGCAGAATATTCAGTAATGTGTGGAGCACACATAAGAAAACGTCTCAACACGCCCTTCTATTGCTGAAGTGAAAAACACACTGACTTGTTTATTTTCCGCGCCCACCACGCAAGCATTGATGCAGCATGCACGAGATTACGCTCATCCTCTTCTTCCTTTGAGGCACCATGCCGATGATGTCAGTAGTGCTACATAACTTATCCCCCTTGAGCACCATTATCTGCGAACGGAATCGCCACTGCCAGGAAACTCTGGGTTAAAAGTAGTATCTGTACTGATGGGAACTCAGACACGTGGGACTGAATTGAGCCACGCAACTGTGAGAATAGTCTCAAAGTAGGCTGCTTCAGTCCCTCCAGTGCGATGGTTGTAGGTTTGTCGTGAACATCCACGAAATATGTCCACTCGCGCTTCTCCGGTACTAGAAAAGACCCGAGGTAGTGTAGATGGAGAACAGGTTGAATAGGTCCACTATGCACAAACACGTGTGTTGCATTGGTCAGGTCGGATGCGATGTAAGATGTGAGTTTTGGAACAGGACGTATCGAACAGGGTTCAAGATCTCTAAAGAGCTCTCAAAGAAAATGAACATATTCGTGAGTAGACAGAGCTAAGTCGCTCGGTAGACGTAGCCGAGTGTCGTAGACGAGCTCCCCGCTCAAGCACCCGAATTACAATTTCAATGCGCACCGGATGCTCTGAAGTACCAGTCGCAGATGCTCAAGCCATTGGGATGGCGTGCCATCAGCAGTCAATAAGCGTGGCATTGACTAATACAACAACAGTTGGCTGCCACTAACACTAAAATCAAATAACTGAAAAGTAACTACGCGTGCGTTGGCGCTACTACCGCAACAACACGAAACAGATGGAGGCTTGTGTCCCCTAAGCTTAAAACACTGCCTCAATGGATGAGGTCAGGCGCACGAAGCGTAAGGTTGCCGAACCAACAGTCGTAAATACTTCAATAGAACAGAGGTCCAGCCGATAAATCAACGAATTGGAAAGTTAGAGAGCCTGTTCGACAAAATGTCTAGAGAACAAGCAGCTCACGGATAGTGTTACTTCCCTGGGTACAGCTTTTGATAACCTTACAGCTCGCTTAGGTTCGTTTCCTACAATGACAGAGTGCAGTTGCGGCAGACGTAATTGTATCACAGACACCAATCGTTTGATCTTTCGTTTTCATGTGACCTATTCCTACCAAAGGTCTAAAAATGCCTTCGACCCAGTCGGTCAGGAAAACGCCATATTTACAACAAGATGGCGAACGCGACTAGCACGAACTTCAGGCTGTGGGATTGCAGGAACTACCTAATTAAACGAGTGGCCTTGCAATTTCACCTCCAAAACGTCGAGTAGCTCCAGAAACATTTGCGTTGTAAGAGACAGGCTATCCTGCGAAATCGACTGGATATGCCACTCTCAGCGAACTTACAACTTCCGATAAGCGACCGGCCGCTGCAATACTGGTGCAACAGAACCTCACGGCAATCCAACATGACTTGCATTAACCAGAGATAGCTCATACTTTTGTGAACTTTTTCCAAAGAAACGCTCAGATAGCAGCGTCTACATTTTAAACGTTTATAGTCCTACAATAGACGTAAGTATACACGCAGCCACTCTCCTAAAAAAAGTCAGCTAGTTAGCTTGTCACTCAAAACTGATATTAATGGATGACTTTAAAGCGAATCACCGAATGGGGTTACAGCGAATGTGATCGCAAGGAAATTAAAATATGTGAAACGATTCGAGGCCTGAGACTGACCCAACTAACGCTTCCCGACCGACCGACCGACCGACCGACCATAATTGGGAACAGCGTCAGTCGGAACACATCCACTGACTTAACACTTGTAAAAAACGCTTATTCTGTTGCGTGGGAAAGCACTGAATGACACCTAGGAAGCAATCACTATCTATGTTCATCCAGCTACCCACTAAGGCTGTACGAGAAAAACATCCACTGCAAAACACATAAAATGCGACACTTTTAGATTCCTAAGAGACAAGTGCTCCATCATTTCTCTCGAGGATCTCTATGAGTGAACTGCCGATTTTTGTAATGATGCTAAAAGAGCTACTTGCGAAACACCAATGGAGTGGGACGGCCTGTCCTGGGCTCGAAGCTTGTGCACTTATGGGAAGCACAAGCCAGTTTCCATCGCCAATGGCTCTGCCAGAAACACAATGGAAACTTCAAACCATGACTAGCGTAAATCGACAGGGATATCGAGGAGTATTCAAAAAAACTTCATCAAACACAATGGCATCAGCTGTGTGACAGGATCAACAGACAACTAGGAAATAAAAACACGTGGCAGCTCCGCAGGCACTTATTGGGTGCTGAGCAGACTAAAAGTGCTTCGCGCAACAAAATGCATCAGCTCATTAACAAATATCCGGGTACGAACAACAAACTTATGCAAGAAATAAAATCTAAATATCTAAACCTACGTGTAGACGCATCGGGAATGCCAAAATACCCTAGAAATACTAACCAGGAGCTAGATCAAGACGTCACCGAAGCAGAATTATGAGCGCTATTGATTAGCATACATATGACGGCCACTCCAGGAAAAGACCAAGCTTCAAACCAAATACTCCATAACCTAGACGACAAGTCAATAGAGCAATCACTGATCTTTTTTAATAAACGCTGGGTGCCTGGGACACTTCCTGCAAGTTGGAAACATGCGCCAGTAGTCTTTATTCCTAAGCCAGTCAAGACACTAAATCCGGATATTCTTCGGCCTATTTCTCTCACCTCTTGTCTGAGGAAGGTGATAGAGCACGTTATTCTTCGAAGACTAGCAGCTTATGCGGAGTCGAATGGCCTGCTACCACCTACCATGGTAGGATTTTGGCAACAGTTATCCACACAAGATATAATGCTGCAACTTAAAAATGACGTACATAATCTGAGACACACAGCGACAAGCAAGAATATCCTAGGCTTGGATATCATTAAAATATTTGACAATGGCACCCACGCTGCTGTTCTTGATAACCTGGCCCACGTGAACGTCGGCAGTTGTACCTACACTTATATCAGAACTTTCCTGCATGAACGCACGACCGAGCTAAGCCTGAGCGACGTTAAAAGTGACAAAATCACCCTGGGAACAAGTGGCACCCCACAAGGAGCCGTGTTATCCCCATTTCTCTTTAACATTATCATGCGTGGCTTGTCAGCGCTTTTGGATCAGATTCTAAGGATTAGGAACTCACTGTATGCTGATGGAATTACCATACGGACTTGAAGACGCTTGTGGGTCGCAGCGGCAGTCAGATGCATGTCACGTCGATTCCGTCGGAAATTGACCAATCGACGAATGTTGTGGACTTTTGGCAAATATTCACCAAAGACTGGTTTCAGCGTTTTGGTGAAGTCGTCAGGAACCTCTGGATACCTATTTTATCTAGGTAGGCTCATTTTCCGGCAATCTACGACTGGGCTAACATCACGCAATGCCTGAGCCCGGCTGAGCCCAATGCCGACTAGGCTTGTGGCCGGCCTCCCCAGCCATGGCAGCGTCCACGAAGACAGGCTACGACCCCAGCACGATGCAGTGGGTTGACATCGAGGTGGCAGAAACACTGGAAGACCCCATACGAGGTGAAGACCAATATCTTCAGATCATGGTTCGCCAACTGCAAGAGAAGCTCGCTAAAATGATGCCTTGAGGCTCGACGGCCGCGCCCAGCCACAGGCTCGCAAAACATGATCAACACTCGCAGCTTGCGTTGAGTCCCCGCGGCAGCTGGCGACGTGGAAGCCAACACACACGCCTCGAGTCCGGTCGGACGAGTTGGTTATTGTGCTTAAACCAAAAATAACCATAGATCTGCACGCTGCGTTCGGTCGAGGCGGGATTGGCACCGCAGTGCAACACTTCACTGGCAGCACCATGAGCGCTGGTATCTCCGCGTGGCCGGTGCGGGACCAAAACATCGTTTTTGTAGGTGTGAAAACAGAAAGCCTGGCCTCGAAGCTCATCGGGCACACCACGCTGGCGATCGGGGACCGCCAGGTACCGTTTCAAGGACATTTGAAATCAGCTGGAAAAACCTGCCAGGGTGTCGTCACCGTCACAGACAATGAAACTTCGGAATCCCTTCGACGCAAGCTCTAGTGGATCGACGGCGAAATTTTGTATGTGCAGAAACTCGAAACATCTAACGTTGCAGTGGTGACCTTCAAAGGACGCCATGTTCTAAGATTCATTCACTACTGCTGTGAAAACGTGCCAGTGCGCTACTACAAGAAAACACTTTCGGCGTGTTACCGGTGTGGAAGGGTGGGCCACAAACCGGATGCGTGCCCCAATCCGGATAATCAGCGATGCATTCACTGTGGTGCGAAGGTGTAACTCACTCTGGAGGGCCCGGCGAAGCCCGACTGTCAACCCGAGTGCCTTATAGGCGATGAAAACCATTTCACCGGCTCTGCGCAGTGCGTCGGAAAATTCCGGAAGGCATGGAAGCCCGCTCCACCACAGCGGCAACATGGACTAAAAAACAAGCAAGAAGAACCCTCAGCACCTCTCAAGACTGACGAAAAAGCAAAGCTCATGCATTAGAAGCCCAAGCCAATCAAAGCCCCAGCCGGACAGAAGTCGAGGCCACCTACCTTCGGCGCCGAGGATTTCCCGTCACTGGCAAACCCACCCAAAAAGGTGAGCAATTCGGTAGGGGTCTTCTCTCGGTCTCCCACCACCACCACTCCTCCCCCTTATATCCTGAAATTTTAAAACAATCGGAAGCCATAAAAACGCATTGAAACTCTGGAACGCGAAAATCGGGTGCTGAAGGCGTCGCACGCTGCTACTCCTCCACCACCGTCAGAACCGGTGGCTATGCACACCTCCGACTGCTCTGACGATGAGCAGGACACTCATTCAGACGTATCGGGAAACACTAGTGTGTCTAAAACTGTAGTAAGTGCTTTCAACGACATTCAAGGTCGACTAAGCAGACTAGAGACTAAACTTGAGGAGCAGAGCAAAATGATCCTAGAACAAACCAAGCTTACAGTACAAGAAATTATTCCGCAGCAGCTGAACCTAACAGTCAGAACGGTAAAATGCTGTAGCTAAAAACATGAATACAAGGAAAGCATGGCGCCTTTTTCGAACTCTCGTGGACTCCGCCCAAACCAGAGGAGAATTGCAAAAGCAGCTCCCTCGAGCTCTGCATAGTTTTCAGGGAACCAACTCCCAGCTGGCTGATGCTTAGTGTGCTAGATACCTATGTCACAACCCGGATCCCATTAGGAACGCATATGAATATGCAGGTAGAGAAAACTGTCAGCTTGATGCCCCTTTTGAAATGTGGGATCTGAAAGCATCACTGAAAAAAACGCAGAGGGGCACTGCCCCGGGCCGACACCTGATCACGGTAAAACTGTTAGCAAATCTGTCAGACGACTCTTATTGGCATCTAGTGCAGTACATTAACGCAATCTGGGATGGCCAACCACAGCCAACTGAATGGAAAACAGCCGTTGTCACATTCATTCCCAAACCAGGCAAGCAAATCAGCACGGACAACCTCAGACTTATACCATTAACTTCATGTGCCAGCAAATAATGGAAACAATGGTTAGAGACCATCTCGCCACGTACCTCGAGAGCACGGGGCATTTCGCAGATTCCATGTTTGGCTTTAGGCCACTACTGTCTGCGCAAGATATCCTCCTGCAATTAAAACGAGACATTGTCCAACCCATTCCCTCGACGCACAATGACAGGGCAATCCTTGCACTCGACCTTAAAGGCACATTCGACAGCGTTGAACCTGAAAGCATCCTGAAGAACTTGAGTAGTACCCATTGCGGTAAGAAAATCTTTGCCTACATCAGAGACTTTCTCTCTGAGAGACTGGCGTTCATTCGCATAGATAATGAGGAATATGGACCATTCAAAATGGGGACGCGGGGAACCCCGCAAGGAGCTGTGCTATCTCCGCTTCTATTCACATTGCCATGATGAAGCTCCCGCAAGCATTGGCAGTAGTGAAAGGAAATATCATGCAATATACGCCGGTGATATAGCAATCTAGACGAATTGGGGCAGTTTAGGAGAAATCGAAGACCGCCTGCAGCAGACCGCCTTCATTGTGGAGGACCATGTGGCTCATTGAGGGTTGCAGTGCACTCCAAACGAATCTGAATTCCGGAATATCAGAGAAAACATTAAAGATAGGACTACCCTAAACTTGATGGCATCAGGATCAACCATACGAGAGGTTTCAGAACTACGAATCCTTGGTCTTCTGATTCGCGGCAGAACAAAAAACAGCACCACGCTAGACAAGCTACGGAAAATTGGAGAACAGGTAGGGCACATGATCCGCCGAGTGTCAAACAAGTGCGGGGGGCTACGAGGGAGGGACGCGATTCTGCTCGCCCATGCTTTTGTAACTAGCAGGATTCCATATTCAATACCGTGCTTACGAATGACTAAACACGAAGATAACAAAGTCGATGCTATTCTTAAGAAAGTAAATAAGCACGCACTTGATTAACCCATCAGCACTTCAAATTAGAAACTCTCTGCATTGGGAGTCTTTAACTCTATACAAAAGGTCCAAGAAGCCCACCTCACAAATCACTATACGCGTCTTACGCAGACGCCCCCCGGGCGGCGCCTACTCAACCACCTCTTGATCTGGCATGAATGCGAAATTGAAAACGCGGAGCGTATTAATGAACTTTGGAGAAAACTCTGGGTGTCCCCGCTTCCCCGCAATATGACCAGGGAGGCACACCAGGGTAGAATGCAAGCGCGCGCTGAGGCACTTGAATAACGGCTTGGCTCCGGTAATGGGGTCTTCTACGTCGATGTGGCCGGGCCGTCACCTAAGGGATACTACACAGCGGCGGTAGTACATCAATGAATGCAGGTAAACGGCCTCATTTTTAAAGCACCAAGCCCAGGTAAGGCAGAGGAGGTGGCCATTGCACTGGCAGTATCCCATCTAAACTCAAAACAAATAGTTGCAGACTCTCGAAGAGCCTGCGAGAGCTATCTTGCAGGGGAAATCTCGCCATTGGCTAATGTACTTTTAAAATTCAGCATCAGGAACCACGGTCTTACCCCAAAACGTCTTATATGGACTCCGGGACATCATGGTCTACGGGGTAACGAGGCTGCACATGCAGCGGCCCACGTGCTTACTTCCCGGGAAGCTCCCCGTTTCCCTGATAGACCTGAACGTCCCACACCTTTAACATGGTTTGGAGAAATCGAAGAATACTACATTGAGCAACACCGCTTGTATCCCGCACCAACGAAGGGACTCCCGAAAACGAAGGAGCGCGTCCTGCGGCGCCTACAGACAAACACGCTGCTCTGTCCAGCCATACTCAAATATTACGACACAAAAATAAGAGGGCAGTGCCAGTACTGTGGGGAAGTGGCCAACATTTACCATATGGTCGGGGCTTGCCAAATGAACCCAAAATTAACCCCCTTTCCCGACCCCACCAAAGAGGACTGCGAGACGACCCTAATCAATAGCTCCACACTAGAGGAACAGCGAACTCTAGTCCAGTGGCCTCGGGTGGCGGCCTCGACTAATAACGACCCGGACTAGGGGTGTCAAACAGCCCTGTGGGATAAGGGCTATCTGGCACAGTCAGCATCAATAAAGGTTTTTTTTTCTTCCATACGGACCTGCACAGGGTCATATGGGCAAATTTGCGTAGCATTACAAACAGCGGAAGACACTGTACAAGAATACGTACAGAAAATGTGCCTTAGTTGTTCCCCCGAGAAATCCGAGTTCTTATGAATAAAAAACAGAAGAAAAAAGGACGACCCGTACAATAAAGTCCACTCTGTGATTCATATCATAGTAAATGGAAACATTGTCCCTACTGTTCCTACAAATTAACAAGAGTGTTTGAAATGCTCATCCACCATAACAATCATAACGCAGAAGCTATAAAAAACTACAGGCCTCAATACAACAAACCATAAGGCTTCTATGGAGAGTGGCAACTAAAAATCAAGGAATGGAGGAACAAGACCTTTGCTAATTATTTCATGTCTTTGTAATCAGCATGGTCACCTACTCGTTCCCCTACTCTCATATAAGAAAGGGAGATATAGAAAAATTAAAGTCTCTGATAAGACAGACATATAAGCGTGCTCTGCGACTTCCTCGGTACGCAAGCGCCAAAAACCTAGTGCGTTCGGCTATTCACAACACAATAAAGAAGTTAATCGAAGGGCACCCAACAGCCGAAGAAGAAAGTCTTTCACGCACCAAGACAGGCTTGCAGATACACAGCCGCCTCGGGCGACGCAGTAGTTGCACACTCACTGACAAGATTATCTTACAAGTGGCAACTCGTGCACACGTTAAAATTAAACTCCTGCCAAAAACATGCTGGCAGGACTAAATGACGAAATGAGAAAAGTAAAAGGAAAAAACTCGTGCAAATCTTTAAGGATCGCCAAAACGTACTTCGCTACCCGACAGGCGAAGGACCGTTACACCGTCTGCCCGATGAACGGCCACGGGAAACGTATCACTGCAGTCACTGTAAAACATTGGCCCGAATCTACATGTCACACTGTAAATGTCGTCGAAAGACGATAGTCTTACGTCTGGAGAGAGTGAACAAAACGTTTATTTGATGTTCTGCACAATAGAATCAGTGAATGGTATTCTGAAGGCGCTGCGTTAGAGTGCCTCGAGCGCGTAACAGAGGCAGACAAGTGCATCTAGGCACGTTAAACTTGAGTGCCCTCTGGCAGTTATCTTGGAAAACGAAGGCATGCGCGACCGCGGAGAAAGATGCGCGCCAGTCACGGAGGTGATTAGGTGTAGAATGGAAAGCGACGGGTAGGTGCCATTACCATGCCGTCACAGCAAAGCATTGGAAATACCTTCTTGAGCATCGCGTTGCACTGTCAGCGCAGCACGTTAAACGCTACAGTCCTTAGAGTGCTTTGTGTGTGTCCTCTTTTAGTGTAAAGGCAGACATACAAAACACAGACATGTTGTGGTGCCTCAGATATGCGCAATAATTGCTTTTATAATTGACAATCGCACACCTATGAACGCTAAACCTTGAGCAATATTGGTGGCACTTCGGATGGGGTTGGCCGTTCGGTGTCGTTTGAGGTATCGTTAGGGCGGACAAACAGACAAATGTACAGACAGGCAGACAGACAGACAGACAGACCAAAACTTTTTCGTCGACCTTTTCCAAGGAAGACTATCGTCTTCAAAACAGCTTCTGCCTTAGAGGCAGAAGCCGTGGTCACGCTGTCCATTTCTGTCAAAGCAACTAGTTACATCTTGTTTGATTCTAAAAGGACCCTCACTAACTTTATGATGGGCTGTGTTTGTCTGATCGTGGCCAACATCCTCAAAAATAACCAACGAAGCGATAAGCTAGAACATGTATGGGTGCCCGTTCACGCGGGAAATCCAGGGAATGAGGCAGCTCACCATGTAGCTCAAAGTTTGATCCACCACGAGGCGAAATATCTTCAGCTCTGGAGTTCTCGCAGGAAGAGATCACCACATACAACGATATTACCGCTTATTACAGATAAAACCGCAAAAACTACGTGGCCCCACATACTGCTCACGAGGGAACAGGCTATGATCTGGAAGCAAATTCAAACAAATTGTTTTCCGAGCCCTCATCGGCTGTCTCAAATTTACCTAGAAGACATTCGACCACACTACCAACATTGCGACTGACTGCTTGAGAGATACCCAAAATTACATTCTTTGGGAATGCGAGGCGAACACTCCCTCCAAAACATTACTGCCAGCTTCCTTTCTCGGGAAGGGGGAGTCACTCCTATCGTTGACGATTACTGTGTACAGGCAGAAGCAGTTACCTGGGCTAAAGTGGTCATGGCAAGCTACTGACCACCACCCTCCACACCACAGCATATTGAGGTCAAGGACCTCGTTGTGTCTTTCAGTAAACTTGTTTCTCTCTCATTCCACGAGGCCATTGGTGTATGGATGTTAGCGGCCGTGCGAAGACAATGTGTACCAAGCAAGTGCAGAAGTTATCGAACAAGGGCTGACAAATCGCTGTCATCTGTCAGTCACTGTTTCGGTAGGGCATCTGAAACGCGCGACTCATGTTGTGTCAAATGCTGCCGCCATCGTTGCTGTAGCGCTGTCTGAAAGCGGAGTCGCTTCTAGTGAGCGAATAAATTTGCCGACAGCTGTGAGCAGGCAGCGAAATCTATCACATGGGAGTGGTCCGACAATGTCCTTGTGGACAATGTTGAAACAATGGTCAGACTGCACTTTCTCGTTGGGAAAACGAGGTACCAGTGGACATCGGCACGTTAAAAGGGTGTAAATTCGCGTACCCAGTCGCGTACAACTGCGTTCATCTGAAGCCATACGTAGCTTCGTGAAACAAGGCGTTGCGAGGCACGAACGCCGGGGTGAGCAAGCTGGTACAGCTCGTCGAACAGCTGCTTGCATAGCGTAGTAAGCACGAAGGGTCTGGGTGTGCCTGTCGACGTGTCGCAGGCAAAATTGGCGCCATCAGGCAGGAGGAGGTCGTCCATTTGATGTGCTGTTTTAGATGAGCGCAGTTTTTGAGGAGCGCGGGATCATTAGCTTGGTGTGCTGCGAGCGTCTGCTCATTGAGTAGTGCAAGAGCTTCAGGTGATGTCTCTGCGTCCACACTGCTGAGAGTGTCGACTGGTATGTTCTGGCCTCGGCTTGTGTCTCGGATGCCGGTGGGCACCTCCGATATTGACAGTGGTTGACGGGTTTTTCGTGGCGTGTAGGCCGACAACTCTCTGCAAATCGCATATGTCAAGTGCTTGTGGTCCATGAAAATAGTAAATGGTCGAACTTCCACGAAATGGGGGAAATGTTGAATGGCGAGGTGAATTCCTTGTAACTCTTGACCAAATGTGCTATAACAAGCTTGTGTTGGGCCGAGTTTCTTGTAGAAAAAAGCTAGAGGTTGGATTGAGTTGTTAACGTGATTCTGGAGAACCGCTTCCACGGTTGTGCTAGACGCGTCGCTCATGAGGGCGAGCGATGTGGTGGGGTTGGGATGCGCCAAGGAGGCAGTGTTGGCGAGTGCGCCCTTGATCTTGATCAATGCGTCTCTAGCAGGGTTGTCACAATGTAACAACGACGTCTTGTCCTTGCTGGTAAGCAGGCAGTCCAAAGGGGCGACTATATCAGCGGTAAAGCTAACCATGCATAGGAACTGCCACAGCTTAGTGACTGTCGTGGGTCTCGGAAAGCTCTGTAGAGCTTGGAATTTTGAGGAATATGGGCTGAGGCCTCCGGTGTGCAGTTGATTTCCCAGAAAGACGAGGTTAGAGACACCAAACTCACTTTTTGAGACGTTGATGACAATATCGTCGTCAGACAGTCACTGTAAGAGACAACGAAGACGTTATAAATGCGCTTCAACAGATTTACTGGCCAATAACAAGCCGTCTACGTGGGCGAAGACAATGGGTAGACAATGCATGATTGTGTCGATGAAACCTTTAGATGATAAGCGGCATTTTAGACCAAATGGCATTCGCTGAAACTTGAAGAACCCCGAAAGTGTTATAAAGGCCACCTTAAATATATCTGGCTCAACGACGGGAATTTTATGGTAGGTGTGGACTAGGTCGATCGTCGAAAAGGTGGTCGCGAGGTGAAAAGTGGCGGTGAAATGCTGTATGTTGGCCAACTGGTACCGATCCAGAATCACCTTAGTGTTTAGAGATCGGTAGTTTCCGCATGGTCTCCAGTCACCTCATTTCTTGGACACTATGTGGAGTGCAGAGGCCCAGTTAGTTGCGGATGGGCGAATGATACGTAATTTGAGCTAGTGCTCAAATTCTCCAGGTCGAACTTTGAGGTCGTGCGGAGCAAGTCGACATTGCCGCTAACAACGACATGCTCACGCACAAGGCGCAGCAGAGTCACAGCGAACGCTGGAAGAGTGACTTTCCAAAGCCTTTTCTAAACGCTGTTTTTGTAACTGCTACAAGCCCACTTGCTGCGTACTTACTACGTCATTATTAATCATAGTTTTAGGGTAGTAGGCCCAAATTCACAATGCTATTCTTCATCATTCTATTGAGAAGCATGGTATTCACTAAATGCTTGCAAAAAATTTAGTACCAAAGGATGGATGGTAAAACTTTATTTCGTCAGAAAGCAACTGCGGATGATTCCATGCTAGATGGTCATCAACCCAAGGTTGGCGGTGATCTGTGTGGCCCACTCCGTGACCATTAACTGGAAGACTGGGTCTGAGCTGGTAAACACGGCCTTCCAGTGCTCAAGAGAGGGATCACGCATAATATCCACCGGTGGTAGCACTATGCAACATTTCTGAAGTATGTGGTCATATGTTGCCACGGCCTGGCACCATTTGCATTGGGGCTTCATCTCCTCCTGGTATATTTTGTTCAACACGTAAAGGTTGAAAAAACATCACGTCTGCAGTTTTCTCCAGACGCATTCCTGCGCCTCAGTCAACCGCTTGTGCGGGTGCGGATAAAACGTCCACTCTAGTTTACAATGATTTGTTACGTCGTGAAAGGACACCAGCCCATCTCTCGCGGACGTCCCCGGAATGGGCGGCTCACCGGCCGGCCGACAAAACCTCGAGCATTCAGGTGAGCCGCCTCATTCTCAAGGTTCCCAGAGTGTCCTGGTACCGAGACAATTTCTACTTCTCGATTTTCTTGTCCCGTGGACCCGTGCAGAAGTCGTGCGGCGGTCGCCGATATTTTTCCCCTCGCCAGATTTTGGATGGCTTGCTGTCTTTGATTCACTGAGAATCAAGCCTAACTGCGAATTCATTATAGCTAGCCCTATTGCCGCTTCCTCTGCAGTTTCTGAGGAGTGGGTTTCGACCAATACAGAGGCGACCAAGCGTTCCCGCCTGTACACCACAACAATCACAATCGCATCTTTGTCTTTATATTCCGCGACATCTGTATAGAGTGCCGCTTTGTACTCGCCGAACTCAACATGTAGAGCTCTGGCTCTTGCCTGCCTGCGCTGCATATGGTGAATCGGGTGCATATTTTTGGGCAAAGTTTTTATGTGCAGGGCCTTATGTAACTCTCGTCGCAACTGAATTTTAGTGTGCCCTGTGGGAGCCTTACCTCCAATGATAATCCTTTCCACTATAATCCTGCCCACTTTGGTTGTTGGAAGCCTAGCGTGCTGCATCACCAGATGCGCCTCCCATAATTCGTCCAGGGTGTTGTGCACACATAGTTTTAACAGCCTTTCTGTAGGCGCGTTGTTAGGCAACCCAAGCGCTGCCTAGTAAGCTTGCCGGATCATACACTCTCTAAGGAAAATTACCCGAAAAGGAGTAACGGAGCCCAATGGGCGCGTGCGACGAATAAATAGTCCGTTGGGGAGCAGCCACAGAGGGAAGCGTGCAGCGCGAAACCACTTAGTCTCCAAAGGGATGAACCGTCACGTGATTGCAGGCAGCGCGAAAAGCGTTGTCAAGGTGACTAGCGCTCTTTTCCCACAGAACACAAGTCCTTCTCCTCCTCTGATGGCTCAGTCTTTTCCCGTATTTTGCCGGCGACGGTTCGCGGTGCGTCGCGCTCGGAGTGCTCGACCACGGCTGCCTGCATTCGACAATCTAAGAATTACAACGTGTTGCTTGTGTGTACGTTTGGATGAGCGTGGGCTGCAGCTTTTGCGTTTCGCTGCACCCATGAAGTCTGGAGCAAGCCTCCATGCGTCACCACGCCGCGCTGTATATCTCTGGCCTCAAGATAGTCACGACCAACACACGACAGCAGCAGTTGGGGAGGCCAATATGGCTGCCGAGAAGTGCAGAAAACAGGGCAGAAAACAGCAGGGCAGAAAACAGCACTGGATTCTAAGGCAAGTAGGTATTCATTCTTTATTCTACTCTACTTGTCGCGTGTGCGATACGGATGGCGCTTGCCGGTAACGGGCTCGGTCGTGTTGTATATCGCACGCACAAAATGCATCGCGAAGTCAGCTTCGGCGTCTGCAGTTCGCCTGTGCTTTGCGACCACCTGTAAATTGGCTGCCATTGCCATCGGCCTCCTGTACGCTCGCTCATCGAGTTCTCGCCTGTTTTCGCCGCCGCGATGAGCTCCGGGCTAACGATATCGGGCTGAGACCTCGTCGCTGTGTTGGCAGTCGTCGAAAACAAGTTGCGGGTTCTCGTAAAGAGCTTGGTTGTAGTATGTCGCGCGCTGTAAGGGCACCAGCACGGGCTGGCGGGGCTTTGCTAGCGTCGGAACTAACTGAAAATTGGTCGCCATTACAGTCGGTCACAAGCAGCTCAGCGCCGTCCGCTGGCGACGGCGGTGGACTCGCGTTTGCGCACTGCACTCGCTCGAGTTTGTGGAAAAGGGCCGCATTACCGTCGATTTCTTTGGCGCTAGCTCCAAACAAGCTCGGCGCTGTTCGTGGCGCCGGCAAAGCGCACGCTTGCTTTCCTGTTCGAAGTTCGCTGGCGGCAGACACTCCGCGTGCAACGCCGTGTTCGGTCTCGCGTTCGCTTGCTCGAGCTGAACGACGTCGCTCGCTTAGGACTCGCAGACTTGTTAGCGGCACGGAGGTTCGCGGAGTTGTAGCTGCAGCTGCCGCTCCTAGGCTGTTGCGCTACGGGGATCAAAATTAGTCTTTGACGATGTGTGACATCACGGTGAAGTTATTAGCATGTCATATCTCACGTATGTTTTCATTTTACCTTGCATGTATTTCTCATATGCATTTATATTCACGATCTGTCACGTGTGACTCACTATTTTACATACTTATTGTGCAGCCGTGGGCACCCAGCGTGCTGAAGACTGTGTGAGCTGGCGTCTGCGATGCCTCTCATCCATCTCTTTCGTCAGAGCAGCTTCAGAAGGACTGTGCGAGATGTGAAGGTAAAGTTACTTGTGTGTCGCATTTTAACGCTTGTTTTTATATTAACGTGCACGTACTTGTCATACGGGAGCATCTTTAGCTTTTTTCACGTGTGTCTAACTATTTTCACTACTTATTGTACGTGAAGCTGTGGGAACACAACAGGCAGAAGGCTGCGTGCGCTGGCGTCTGCAATGCCTGTAATATATCGCTTCTGTCGGAGGAGCTCCCCAAGGAGTGAACAAGATTTGATTGATTGATATGTGGGGTTTAACGTCCCAAAACCACTATACGATTATGAGAGACGCCGTAGTGGAGGGCTCCGTAAATTTAGACCACCTGGGGTTCTTTAACGTGCACCCAAATCTGAGAGTGAACAAGCTTTGACAACGACACCAGACTTGAACACTTCACCATGAATTCACTTAAAATAATGGAGAAACTTCATTTGTATGTCGAAAAATAAAAGATTTTGATGTCTCACTTTTGTTAATCGTTGTTGCCGTGACTGCGAAAGCAGTTGCACATAGATGGCTAACTACTTTGTCGCGTGTTCTTTTCTGTGCAGTTTGTTGCTCACTGCGTAGAAAAAACAGGCGAAAAAAAAGTATTAGGCCTGGCGAAAAAATAAACAAAAAAAAACGTTTGAACTGGGACAAAAAGTTCATCCAATTGAAATATTTGAGTGGATCAACCGTTCATCCGGCAAGGTGCAACTGTGAGGATTAACGGTTGGCCGGTAAGGTGTAAATGTGGAGGTTAACAGTTGCTCTATAAGGCGCAAACATGAGGACTAAATGTTAGTCCTTTGAGGTGAATTGTGAGACTAACGGTTACTCACTAAAGTGTAAGTGTGAGGACTAAATGTTAGTCCCTTGAGCTCATCTCTGGGGACTAACTGTTAAACCCTGTGCCGTTAGTCCTTAAAGAGAATAATGGCGGTGGCAGCCCCATTAATCCACAAAAGGACGTACCACACACCCTTTTAACACCCTTTTGCCTTAGAGTGTAGCCTCGATCTTGCCTTTTTCTGCAGCATCCAACTTCATATAGGTTGTCGCGTAAGTAATTCTGCTGAGCACAAACGCCTGTACCAGCTTACGGAGTTCTTTTTCTTTTACCCCGCTCTTAGGGTTAGCGATTCTCCTGATTGGCCAGACAGTAGCATTCAGATGGTCTTGGGTTTTTCGAGGGCCACCCTATTCTTTCTGTTAGTTTACAGATATAGACTAAGAATTCTAATCGTATGAGCTTCAGCTACCGCCCTACCCCCTACTTTCACCTCCAACGGTGGCGGCGGAATAAAGTGTATTTATTTATTTACACTCGTACCCACAATGAACTACTTATTGAGCCATTTATGAACTACTGTGGGGGGGGGGTACACAGAGAATTAATAAGTCATACATTTCAAGAACATTGGTAGTGAAAAACTAGAGAGAAATAGCGGCATACCTTGTGGTCAATACACATGAATTTCATACAGATCAGCTAACCCAGGCGAAGAGAGAAAATGAAAATGCAATTCATACTGTACAAACATAAAAAAATACAAAAACTATTTGATAAGAACTAAACACTGCATGAAATTCGACTGCAGCTGAAGACAGAATGGGATGTTAAACAGCGGCCACAAAAGCTTCGTTATTTATTATGCTGACCTTGTCAGCAGGCAGACGATTCCATTCAGAAATAGTTTTGGGGAAAAAGTGCTTTTTAAAAAGATTAGTCCTGCAACTATATTCTCTAACCTTGAGCTCATGATCTGTTCGTCCTGATACATAATGGGGCTGTAGAATATACTGATTATGGTCTATTCCAATGTGGCCATAGTATATACTTTGAAAAAGCTTCAAGCGCAAAATTTGTCTTTTTTTTAGAAGCTCCCAATTTAATGCTTTTTTGTAGCAGTAATGCTAAGGTTTCTCTCATAGCTACCGATAACGTATCTTGCAGCCATGTTCTGAACTCGCTCAAGCTTGTCGCAATCGGCATTTCTGGGAGGATCCCACACAGTGCACCCATACTCTAATAATGGTCTGACGTAGCTCTTGTGGAGAAGATCGCGGCCTGCTGAGGAAACAGCTTTGTGTTACGCCGCAAGATTCCCAACACCTTACATGCCTTTGCAATAACGTAAACGACGTGCCTGTGCCAACACATGCATGATGTAAGGAATACGCCCAAGTACTTATACTCTGAAACAGTTCGTAACGGAGAACCAGACAGACTATAAAGTGTCAATGTCATACGTTTTTTTTGTGAAACGCATATTGTCACGTGCTACAAAAGGTCTTCAACTAGGAAGAACTAAGCCGGCGGGGAGACGCACCGAAAACTGGCAAGATGGCTGCTTCATTGATTGATTGATATGTGGGGTTTAACGTCCCAAAACCACTATATGATTATGAGAGACGCCGTAGTGGAGGGCTCCGGAAATTTAGACCACCTGGGGTTCTTTAACGTGCACCCAAATCTGAGCACACGGGCCTACAACATTTCCGCCTCCATCGGAAATGCAGCCGCCGCAGCCGGGATTCGAACCCGCGCCCTGCGGGTCAGCAGCCGAGTACCTTAGCCACTAGACCAAGATGGCTGCTTCAATAATAAACAACTAGCCAGAGCACGCGCTACCCCCCAGGACATCATCTTCCATTCTCGCGGGCAGCCATGGCTTGCGCTCGCAGTAACTAGCGGCCAAGTGGCATTATTTCCCCTCTAAAAAAAGGCATCACTCTGATGCTCGGAAAGTACAAAGACAAAGTCGGGGCGAACCAACACAAATTACGCGCATACACAAAAACAGCGATATGGTTCATGCGCAGTCACACTACCACGTGAAGTACGGCTTCAGGCGCACCACGTGGACAATCTCTGAGGAGTGCCTTTGCCGTCGTGGCGAGAAGGCGCCGTCAGGAACTACCTCGTAGTTCACATCGCTCACGCGTCGCAAAACTTTGTATGGTCCGAAGTAACGACTGAGCAGTTTTTCTGACAATCCCTGGCATCGGACTAGAGTCCACACCCAAACTTGATCGCCTGGATGGTATTAAACTTGTCGATGGCGAGCGTTGTAGCGGCATGCGTCTGTACTCTGCTGGTGCGTAATGTGTAGGCGTGCTAACTGGCGTGCTTCTTCGGTGTACTGGGTAAGCTGCACAGCATCAGAAGTGATCAAAGCATCGCAATTGTGTGGAAGCATCGCATCCAGTATGGCCTGGACCTCATGTCCATAGAAAAGACGGAAAGGCGTGAATCGCGTAGTTTCCTGGACGGCAGTACTGTACGCGAATATGACGTACGGTAGCACCTGGCCCCAGGTCTTATGCTGGACATCTACGTACATAGATAACATGTCAGCGATGGTCTTGTTGAGTCCCTCTGTCAAGCCATTGCTCTGCGCATGATATGCCGTGGTCTTGCTATGGCTCGTTTACTCGTGTAGCTAAGCTTGAATACGTCATGAATGAGCTGGGCCGTGAATGCTGTTCCTCTGTCTGTGATCACGCACGATGGGGCGCCATGTCGAAGAACGATCTGGTCCATAAAGAATTGGGCGACGTCGAAAGCAGTAGCGCGCTGTAATGCCTTTGTTTCGGCGTACTTCGTCAAGTAGTCGGTGGCTACTACGATCCACTTGTTGCCGTCAGGTGATAGCGAAAAGGGCCCCAGTAAATTCATTCCTACTTGATCAAATGGCGCTCTGGGTGGTTCTATTGGTTGAAGAAGCCCCGCGGGCTTTAGTGGCGGGAATTTGTGGCGTTGACATTCCCGGCAGCTTTTCACGTAACTGATGCAGAAAGATTAGGCAAGTAGTATGCTTGTCGAACTCTAGCGAGAGTTTGAGACGAACGTAAGTGACCAGATGTGGGCTCATATTGGCAGGCAAGAAGAATGTCGTCACGCATGTCAGCTGGCAAGAATAGAAGATAGGTTCTCTCATTGCCGTTGGAGTTTTTATTACACAGGACCCCATCTCGCAGACAGAACAACGACAAACTACGAGAAATACATCGAGGTATGGACGAGTTGCGTCCTTCAAGGTTTCCGATGACTGCGCAAATTTCATCGTCCGCACGATGTCGCGTAATCAGATCTGTTGTAGTAAGGGCCCCGAGAAAACCATCGTCATCCTCGGTGTCGTGGCCACAAACTTCGACAGGAGCACGGGATAAGGAATCAGCATCTTCGTGCTTGCGGCCCGATTTGTAAGCGATCGTGAAATCGTATTCCTGCAGACGAAGACTCTATCGTGCCAGTCCGCCACACGGGTCCCGTAGGTGGGCTAACCAGCACAACGAATGATGGTCGGTCACTACCTTGAAGTGGCGTCCGTAAAGGTAAGGCCTAAATTTCACCGTGGCCCATACAACAGCGAAGCACCCTTTCTCTGACGTGGAGTAGTTGATCTCGGCGTGGCAAAGAGTGCGGCGAGCGTACGCTATCACTCACTCTGTGTCCTCTTGTTGTTGTACGAGGACAGCACCAAGACCCACGTTGCTGGCGTCAATATGAATTTCAGTATCAGCGTCTTAGTCAAAGTGAGCGAGGCCTGGTGTGGTGTCTGCAAAACGCTCCCGTAGTTCAGAGAAAGCTGCGTCCTGTTCGTCCTCCCAGACGAATCGAACATCTTTTACGAGTGAGTCAAGTGAGCGGGTCAGCAATCCTAAAATAATTGGCTATAAAGCGGCGATAGTACGCGCAGAGCCCTAGAAAGTAACGCACTGCTTTCTTATCATTTAGAACAGGAAATGACGCCACGGTGGTACTTTTGTCAGGGTCTGGTCGAATACCATCCGCACTGACAACATGGCCGAGAAACTTGAGTTCTTTGTAACCAAAATGGCATTTCCTGGCTTCAGTGTCAGGTTAGCAGAGCGGAGCGCTTCCAGCACATTCTGCAGACGCTTCAGGTGCTCCTCACAGGTAGAAGAAAACATGACATCATCGAGGTAAAGAACGTGTGCCACTTTAGACCGGTAAGAACAGTGTCCATCATTCTCTGGAATGTCGCAGGTGCAGAACAGAGGCCTGAATTCGTATAGGCCATCCGGTGTAACCAAGGCGGTTTTCTCACGATCTTGTTCATCAACTTCGATCGGCCAGTCGTCACTTTTCAAGCCTATCGATGAAAAATACTTGGCCCGCCGCAGTCTCTCGAGAGAATCGTCGATGCGAGGCAGCGGATAGACGTCTTTTTTCGTCACGCTGTTAAGTTTCCTGTAGTCCACGCAGAAGCGCCGTGATCCATCTTTTTTCTTCCCGCGCACGACCGGAGATGACCAGGCACTCTTCGAAAGTTGGATAATGTCATCTTGCAACATCTCTTTGACTTAAGCATTTATAACGTCAGGTTCCTTTGCGAAACGCGGTAAGGGGCTTTTTTATTGGCGAGGCGTTGTTATACGTAATTATTTGGTGTTTGGTGATCGGTGTCTGACGAACCTTCTAATTGGACGCGAAGCACTCTTTAAATTGATATAGCAGTTCATGTAGCTCGCTGTGTTGTTGTTGCGAGAGGGTCGAGTTGACATGAACTTTTCCAAGTAGTGACGTCACGTCGCTTGTTGTCGGTCGAAGCCCGTCGTTGGATGATGTAAATGCGAAGCATTCAGAAACGTCTGCGATAGGGTAGGCGAAAGCGATTGCGGTGTCACGAAACAGGTGCCGGTACACGTTACTGAAATTAGTCACAAGTAGGGCAGAGTGTCCGTCATAAAGCGTGACGAGGCTGCGTGCAGGTCTGTGCAAACAAAAGCGTCAAGTTGCCAACGGCGACAACCTCACCATCCCATAACTTGTCAGACACCACATAAACTAGGACGCCTGAACGTGGAGGCAACGTTATTCTGTCGGCAGAAACGCGAAGCGTGCTGTCACGGATGTCGTCAGGTTTGTCGGAGAATCCAGCTGTCGAAAACGTCACGGTACGCTCTCGAAGATCGATAATAGCGCCGTGCTTCTGCAAAAGTCGACTCCGAGGGTTAGGTCTCGGGAACAGTCATGAAGTACGAGGCAGCTAGCGAGAAACGTACGTCCCCGAATGCTCCCTCTGATAGTGCACATGCCGATTGGGATGACTACGTGCCTGCCGGCAGTACAAATTTGTACTTCGTACCAAGGCGTTACAACCTTCTTTATGTGCGCTGATAGTTTCCCGCTTATGATCGAGTAGTCCGCACCTGTGTCCAATAATACACTAACGTCGTGGTGACCGTCGACTACCACATTTATATCCAGAGAACATCTGCTTCTGGCTTTCGTCACTGTCGTCGGAGAACCGCTCCGTGTCCGTGCTGGCATCGGTGGGAGGCCTTGCTTGCGTCGAGTGTCAGCGGCTTCGCTCCCGAAGGTCGCTGTCGTTAGTCTTCCCACCTAGGGCTTGGCGAGCGCGCTGGCGCCGCTCCTGGGAGGCTCCGAAAATTTGGAGAAGATCGCCTTGGGGATGGGGACCGCGACTGCCGCCGCAGTGACATGCGCTGCTGTGAGAAGTAATCTTCAATAGCTCTCGGTCTTTTGCCAAAGCTCGGCCGTGGTGAGTTGACGGCAAAACCCTGTAGTCCGAGGCGACTAGAGGGACATTCCCGGTACACATATCCAGCTTCACCACAGTGGTAACACAGTGGCCGTCTGTCCGGTGTGCGCCATACGTCGGATTTTCTGGGAAGCAGCTGCCGATTTTCTAAGTGCTGAATTGGCTGCAGCGAAGAAAGTGCATCCTGATGCATAGGACTAACGAAGCGCGGTGAAGCAGGGATATATCGGCTTACATCTCCTGCGTATGATGCACGATGTGACTCCGCCGGGACAGGCGGGACATAGCTGGAAGGCGGCACTTGGAGAGCCTGTCGTACTTCGTTTCTGACAAGGCTGCAAATAGACCCTGCAGTAAGTTGGGACTGGCACTGAATCTTTTGTAGTTCGCCGCGCACCACCGATTGAATGAGATCGCAAAGAGACTCGATATTGATGTTGCCTGCCGCACCTCCGATCTGGCCTATTGACGAAGCGGCACTCACTTGCCGGTCGTACACAGTAGAGCGCTGCTGCAGCACTTGCTCCATGTCTGTGGCTTCGGTCGAAAATTTTGCCAAGGTCTTTGGGGGACATCGAACGGGCCCAGCGAAAAGCTGCTCCTTCACTCCTCGCATTAAATAACGGACCTTCTTTTCTTCTGCCATGTCGGGGTCAGCTCGACGAAGGAGGCTCGTCATGTCCTCGACGTACATCATGAAGCTTTCATTCGGCATTTGGAGGCGCGACCGAATCGCTCGCTCGGCTCGTTCGCGGCGATCGGGATTGGCCCAACTTTTTTCTCAGAGGGGGAATAATGCCACTTGGCCGCTAGTTACGGCGAGCGCAAGCCATGGCTGCCCGCGAGAATGGAAGACGATGTTCTGGGGCAGCGCGTGCTCTGGCTAATTGTTTATTATTGAAGCAGCCATCTTGCCAGTAGGTATCGACGAAAAACTCTCCACGAGGGAAAAGGCTCACGGTTTTCGTACCAAGTACGAGCGGCGTCCTCCAAGCTGAAATACACGTTCCTCATTTTATCGAAGTTGGTCCAACCATTGTAATCCGAAACCCGTTTGAATTGGGCCAGCCAGTCTTCGACATCCTCCAAGACGGAACCGTGGGGAACACCTTCGGCACACGTGGCTTTCACAACGTATGATGCGTGGCCGCAGCGCTTTCCTGTGTGTTGGAGGCTGCAGCGCCTTCCGTAGCATCCGGGGGTGTGACAAACGTCATCTCGGGAAGAGGTCCACGCTCAGGAGGTAGTCCTCGGAGTCTTTGGCTTGAGCGGTGAACAGGTGTTGTCACTGCAAGTACAGGGCTACCTGGAGGCGTTTGAAACATCGGCTGCGGGTTACCCAGCACCTCCACCAGCTGTCACATGCTACAAAAGGTCTTCAACTAAGAAGAACTGAGCCGGCGGAAGACGCACCGAAAACTGGCAAGATGGCTGCTTCAATAATAAACAACTAGCCAGAACCCGCGCTGCCCCGGAACATTGTCTTCCATTTTCGTGGGCAGCCATGGCTTGCGCTAGCCGTAACAAGCGGCAATATGAACAGTTTTCTGCACGTTTATTTCCATATGTGAATCACGGCACCAGATTTCCATTTTCATTAAATCATCTTGTAAAAGAACGGTATCATCGACGCTTGTCAATTCCCTATATATTATTAGATCATCATCAAACAATTTGATAAAAGAAGCGATGGTGTCGGGAAGATAATTTATGAATAATAAAAAGAGCAAGGGGCCCAACACTGAGCCCCGAGGGACACCAGATATTACGCTAGCCATACCCGATTTTGCGCCATTTACCACTACGTACTGAGAACGCAAAGAGAAGTATTCCCGAATGCATGTTATCACCTGTTCATTGATATTGTGACGGAGCGAGGTCTTGGCTTACAGGACAGCGTCCACCGAGAGTCGGCAGCCAAACAAGATGTCTGAGTTGCCTCTCGTGCAAGCGCCTAACGCACAGGCGTCTTCTTCATCTTCGCTAAGTGCCACGCTTGCTCCTCTCGATGATGCACCGTAACATCACTCCCCTGCGGCGGAAGCGCCGTCACGGCGCTTAGTACGGCGGCGACGAACGAGGAGGGTGATACGGTTTCAGTCTGGAAACGTGTACAACGTCTGTCTGGAGTGAGGTGGTCGAAAAGGCATTGTTTGGGGGTGCGATCTCGTATCTCACGTCACTAAGTTGTCGTAACATTTTGTAGGGGCCATGGTAGTGTGATAGTAGCTTCTCTGATAAGCCGACTTGGCGGTTTGGTGTCCAGAGAAGTACCAGAGACCCCGGCGAGAAGTGCACGCTTTGGTGGCGACTGTCATAGCGGTCTTTTTGGTGCGCTTGCGACCAGTGCAGCCGATCACGGGCAAGCTGACGGGCTGCATGGGCTCGAGAAACGACATCGCTGGCGTACTCAGTAGACAAGGGGGCAGCCGAAGGAAGGAGCGTGTCAAATGGTAATGCTGGATGTCGGCCAAATAGCAAATAAAACGGCGAATAACTAGCTGTGTCGTGCCGTGAAGAATTGTACGCGAACGTGACAAAGGGGAGTTCTTTGTCCCAGTCACGGTGATCTGGCGAAACGTACATTGACAGCATCTGCGTCAGCGTTCGGTTCAGACGCTCGGTCAATCCCTTTGTCTGTGGATGATAAGCGGTGGTAAGCTTGTGCTCAGTGGAGCAGGCGCGGAGAATATTGTCACGGGGTCGTGACGTGGCCGAAGACAGGAGACTTCGTGTTAGGATTTAACTGTTTATTTGGGCGAACCTGTGCCCGGTAAACTGAAAGTCCAATTACAGCAGCAGTCTCGCACAGATAGCAGTCTCGGACTGATGGCGGCTAACGGAGCGTCGGCCTTCGATCAACTACTGACAAGCGGCGAAGCGCGTCGGCATTTATACCCTTGCCGTCAAATGTTCTAGCGCTATCGCTGGCGGCGGCGTGCGTTCCAGAACAATCTGTACCATTCGCACAGTGGCCGTGATCTTATCGAAATGATCTACTACAGTCCGGAACCCTCTAGAAAACTACAGGCGCGGTTTGCGCTGAGAATCGTGTGGTGTTTTGGGACGATAACAAAAACTTGGGAAATGGAACGTGGCATTGCCCCCCTCTGAAAAAGGCATCGTCTCGATGCTTTAACTAAAGATGAAGGTACAATAATAATGCAAGAAAGTACAATGAATAAATTACGATACAACAATAATACAAAAAAAACACTCGTTCAGTTTGTTAACGCGCATGAAACGGCTTGAGGCGCGCGACATGGACGACTTCAGGTCGCGATCGGCGTCGTTGAGAGTTCGTAATGCCGTCGGGGACAACCTCGTAATCAAGTGGGCCGAGACGTCGAACCACCCTGTACGGTCCGAAGTACCGTCGCAGAAGCTTTTCACTTAGTCCACGTCGGCGTATCGGCGTCCACACCCAAACACGTTCACCGGGCTGGTATTCCACAAAGCGTCGTCGAAGGTTGTAGCGGTGGCTGTCGGTCGTCTGTTGATTCTTGATACGGAGCCGCGCAAGTTGTCGGGCTTCTTCGGCGCGATGAAGGTACTCGCTCACATCGATGTTTTCTTCGTCGGTGACGTTGGGTAACATGGCATCGAGCGTCGTTGCCGGGCTCCTTCCGTAGACCAATTTGTATGGAGATATCTGCGTCGTCTCCTGCACCGCCGTGTTGTATGCGAAGGTCACATACGGAAGAATGGCATCCCACGTCTTGTGTTCGACATCGACGTACATTGACAGCATGTCGGCGATCGTCTTGTTAAGCCGCTCGGTGAGGCCGTTGGTCTGTGGGTGGTACGCTGTCGTCCGGCGGTGGTTTGTTTGGCTGTATGCCAAGATCGCTTGAGTTAAGTCGGCAGTGAATGCCGTTCCTCTGTCGGTGATAAGGACCTCCGGGGCGCCGTGACGTAGGACGATATTTTCGACGAAGAACTTAGCTACCTCGGATGCACTGCCTTTTGGCAGAGATTTTGTCTCGGCGTAGCGGGTGAGGTAGTCGGTAGCTACCACGATCCACTTTTTTCCGAAAGCCGACGTCGGGAACGGCCCCAGTAGGTCCATACCAATCTGCTGGAAAGGTCGGCAAGGTGGATCAATTGGCTGCAGAAGTCCCGCTGGCCTTGTCGGCGGTGTCTTGCGTCGCTGACAGTCCCGGCATGTCCTCACATAACGAGTGACGTCGGTGGTAAGACGCGGCCAGTAGTACCTTTCTTGTATCCTCGCGAGCGTGCGAGAAACACCGAGGTGCCCTGCCGTCGGATCGTCGTGAAGGGCTTGCAGGAGTTCTGGTCGCAGAGCTGAAGGCACCACAAGGAGATACTTAGCCCGAAGCGGTGAAAAATTTTTCTTTTGTAGAAGACCGTTTCGTAGAAAAAACGACGCAAGTGCGCGCTTGAATACCTTCGGGACTTCGGCGGTCCTGCCTTCGAGGTATTCTATTAGGGCCTTAAGTTCCGGGTCGGCCCGCTGTCGTTCAGCGAAGTCGTCGGTACTTATCGTTCCCAAGAAGGAGTCGTCATCCGGGTCGTCGGGTAGCGGTTGGTCGACAGGCGCACGAGAGAGACAGTCGGCGTCGGAGTGTTTTTTGCCGGACTTGTAAATGACAGTAATGTCATATTCTTGAAGTCTCAGGCTCCATCGTGCGAGGCGACCTGAAGGGTCCTTCAAAGTGGCTAGCCAACACAAGGCGTGGTGGTCGCTTACAACTTTGAAGGGCCTGCCGTAAAGGTATGGGCGAAATTTCGACGTAGCCCAGATGATGGCGAGGCACTCCTTTTCTGTTGTGGAATAATTTGCTTCTGCTTTGGATAGCGATCGGCTGGCGTAACTAATAACCCTTTCCAGTCCGTCGGCCCTCTGCACAAGAACGGCGCCAAGACCTACGCTGCTTGCGTCAGTATGTATTTCTGTCTCGGCGAATTCGTCGAAATGGGCAAGTAACGGAGGCGTCTGGAGGCGATGTTTAAGCTCCTGGAAAGCGTGTTCCTGTGGCGTTTCCCACTTGAACTCCACGTCGGCCTTCGTAAGGTTAGTGAGAGGATCGGCGATGCGGGCGAAGTTTTTCACGAACCGCCTATAATAGGCGCACAGGCCCAGAAATCGGCGCACGGCTTTCTTGTCAGTGGGCGGCGGGAATTCGGCGATGGCGGCTGTTTTCCGTGGATCAGGACGAACTCCAGACTTGCTGATAACGTGCCCCAGAAACAAGAGCTCTTCATACGCAAATCTGCACTTTTCTGGCTTTAGTGTAAGTCCGGAAGTCTTGATGGCTTGAAGTACAGCTTCAAGGCGCCGAAGATGCTCGTCGAAACTCGAGGAAAACACGACGACGTCGTCCAAGTACACAAGGCAAGTCTGCCAGTTCAATCCTGCCAGTACTGTATCCATAACGCGTTGAAAAGTTGCAGGCGCTGAGCAAAGGCCGAAGGGCATCACCTTAAACTTGAAGAGGCCGTCCGGTGTTATAAACGCCGTCTTTTTTCGGTCTCTTTCGTCGACTTCGATTTGCCAATAGCCAGTCTTGAGGTCCATTGACGAAAAGTACTTGGCGTTATGGAGCCGATCAAGTGCGTCGTCTATTCGTGGGAGAGGATACACGTCCTTTCTTGTGATTTTGTTCAGGCGGCGATAATCGACGCAGAAACGTAGGGTCCCATCATTTTTCTTCACTAACACCACGGGGGATGCCCATGGGCTCTTGGACGGCTGGATAATGTCATCCCGCAGCATTTCATCAACTTGTTTCTTCATGGCCTCACGTTCTCGCGTCGAAACCCTGTACGGACTCTGACGGAGTGGTCTGGCATTTTCTTCGGTTATGATGCGATGTTTCGTGATTGGGGTCTGCCGAATTTTTGATGACGACGAAAAGCAATCTTCGTATTGCAGAAGCAGGGCCTTGAGCTGCTCTTGCTTATCGTTCGGAAGTCTGGGATTGACGTCGAAAGCTATGGGAGGGGCTTGGTTCCTCTGAGCAGGTTCCGCAGAATCGGCGAGGGCGAAAGCACTGGTGGCTTCGACAATTTCTTCGATGTATGCGACCGTTGTTCCTTTGTTCACATGTTTATACTCATTGCTGAAATTTGTGAGCATAACTGTTGCTTTGCCTCCCCGCAACTCTGCAATTCCTCTTGCGACGCAAATATTTCGGGTGACCAACAGATGCTGATTGCCTTCAACGACGCCTTCGAAGTCAGGTGATTCAGGAGCGCCGACTGAAATAATGACGCTTGAGCGAGGCGGAATGGTGACTTGTTCTTCCAGCACATTCAAGGCATGGTGTCCAGACGGCGTGCGCGGCGGTAGTGCTTCTTCTGTGGATAACGTTATCGACTTTGTTTTTAGGTTGATGACAGCACCATGGAGGCATAAGAAGTCCATGCCAAGGATGACATCTCTCGAGCAACGCTGTAGGACTACGAAGTCTGTTGGATAAATACGGCCGTTAATGGTGACTCTCGCTGTGCAGATTCCTGCAGGCGTTACGAGATGACCTCCGGCTGTGCGGATTTCAGGGCCTTTCCAAGCTGTCCTAACTTTCCTTAGCTTCGCGGCGAATGACCCACTGATGACAGAATAGTCGGCTCCAGTATCGACGAGAGCGGTCACACTGTGGCCGTCGATAAAAACGTCGAGGTCGCTAGTTCGCCGTCTCGCATTACAGTTAGGGCGTGGCGTCGGGTCACGGCTGCGTCGGCTTGTTCCGCTGCTTGCATGTTTCGTCGTCAGGCCACCTTCGGTAAGTGAGCTTTCGCCATCAGGGCTTTGCCTGGTTGGCCTTGTGTTCGGAAAGCTCCGTCGCGGCGTCGTCGTCGTCGGAGGATCTTCGGTAGTTCGTCGCACAGCAACCGCACCTCCACCGGTTGCTGCCCTTAGTTTCCCGGATACGGGCTAGGAGACCGGCCCCGCATTGGGCCAGAGTACTGTCGGTGGTGCGGTGACGTGCGGCGGCTGGGCGACGGCGAACGCGAAGGGCTTCGTGGTGTCCACCGAGATCCTGTCAGGTAGTCGGCGATGTCACGTGGTCGTTCTCCTGGCTGTGGGCGCGGTGCATTGACGGCGAAGCCACGCAATCCCATCTGTCGGTACTGGCAACGGCGGTATGTGTGTCCGGCCTCGCCGCAGTGGTAGCAGAGCGGGCGATGGTCAGGGGTGCGCCAGACGTCAGTCTTCCTCGGTGCACTGCGCTGGGCCGCTGGCGAATGGTATGACGTCGGTGGGGGTGGTGGCGGCGGTGGCGTCTGTCGACGGAAGTGCGATGGGGCGGCGGTTTGGCGTGGACGGGGAGGAGCGTTGTGGCGCAGTGCAGCGGCGTAGCTCATAGCTTCCGGCTCGGGCAGCGGTGCGTGGGGAATTTGAAGCGATTGCCGAACTTCTTCTCGCACAATGTCGGCGATCGAATCCACTTGAGGTTGCGCCGAAGGCAACAGTTTTCGCAGCTCTTCCCGCACGATCGCTCGGATCGTTTCACGCAGGTTGTCGGAGTCACTGGCTTGAGCAGCAGCGCATTCTGGAGTCAGGCGACGTTTATATTGTCTGGTGCGCATGTCCAGGGTTTTTTCGATGGTGGTCGCCTCGGATACAAATTCTTGGACGGTGTTCGGTGGATTCCTCATTAGTCCCGCGAAGAGCTCCTGTTTGACTCCTCGCATGAGGAAACGAACTTTCTTCTCCTCAGGCATGTCTGGGTCAGCGTGACGAAATAGGCGGGTCATCTCCTCTGTAAAAATTCCAACCTTTTCGTTTGGTAGCTGTACCCGGGTCTCTAGTAGAGCAGCGGCCCTCTCTTTGCGAGCGACGCTCGCGAACGTTTGAAGGAATGCGCCGCAGAAAACATCCCACGTTCGGAGCGTGGACTCCCGATTTTCGAACCAGGTCCTTGCGGTGTCTTCCAAATAGAAGAACACACGACGCAGCTTTTCTTCATGGTCCCAGTGGTTGAGGGCGGCCACACGGTCGTATGTCTCCAGCCAGGACTCCGGGTCTTCGAACGATGACCCATGGAAAATTGGTGGTTCCCTGGTTTGATGCATGACCATCGTGGGCTGGGACGCTGCGGTTGTCATTGTCGCTGCAGTCGCGGTCATGGCCTTCGTCTTCCGCGCCTTGTCTGGTAGAAGCCCGTACTCCGGTGGTAGCCCTTGCTGTCGGCGGCTTGTTCGCTGCTCCTGGTTGGTGTCGGTGTCTTCTCCGCGACGTGGGCTGGGTTCACGGCTTGACGGGGGCGTCCGGTACATGAACGAAGCAGCACCTCCACCAGATGTCACGGGGTCGTGACGTGGCCGAAGACAGGAGACTTCGTGTTAGGATTTAACTGTTTATTTGGGCGAACCTGTGCCCGGTAAACTGAAAGTCCAATTACAGCAGCAGTCTCGCACAGATAGCAGTCTCGGACTGATGGCGGCGAACGGAGCGTCGGCCTTCGATCAACTACTGACAAGCGGCGAAGCGCGTCGGCATTTATACCCTTGCCGTCGAATGTTCTAGCGCTATCGCTGGCGGCGGCGTGCGTTCCAGAACAATCTGTACCATTCGCGCAGTGGGCGTGATCTTATCGAAATGATCTACTACAGTCCGGAACCCTCTAGAAAACTACAGGCGCGGTTTGCGCTGAGAATCGTGTGGTGTTTTGGGACGATAACAAAAACTTGGGAAATGGAACGTGGCAATATCATCCACAACACGTGAAAGAAAGTACCTTCCTCGATCAGTAAGCAGCTGCCGCGGAGCGCCGTGATGAAGAATGACTTCATACAAGAGAAAGTCAGCGATGTCAGTGGAACAGCTTGTCGGCAGTGCCTTAGTGATGGCAAAGCGTGTGGCGTAGTCTGTGGCGACTGCAACCCATTTATTTCCGGAGGTGGACGTAGGAAACGGGCCCAACAGGTCAAGGCCAACACGGAAGAATGGTTCCGTTGGTATGTCAATGGGCTGTAGGAGGCCAGACGGTAGCACAGAGGGGCGCTTGCGGCGTTGGCAGCGGTCGCAAGCAGTGACGTAGCGAACCACAGAACGATACAGTCCGGGCCAGAAAAAGCGACGTCGCACACGATCGTAGGTACGAGAGACGCCTAGGTGACCGGCTGTAGGTACGTCATGTAGTTGTTTGAGAACGCTGGTACGCAGGTGATGGGGAAGCACGAGTAGTAATTCCGGGCCATCAGCGTTGAAGCTGCGACGGTACAGAATGTTGTCGTGCAGTTCGAACAGGCGAACGGAAGGGTCTGTCGGAGCAGAGGTCAGACGCTCGATAATAGAGAGTAACGACGGGTCACGTCGTTGTTCGGTGGAGATATCACCCAAAGCGTGGATGGAGAGAACGCAGGGGTCGGAATCAAGGTCTGTCAAGTCGGGCGTTTCAACCGCATAACGTGACAAACAGTCTGCGTCTGTGTGGAGGCGTCCCGACTTGTAGTGGACCACGAATGAGTATTCTTGCAGACGGAGCGCCCAGCGACCAAGACGTCCAGATGGGTCCTTTAGCGATGACAGCCAGCAAAGAGCGTGATGGTCCGTAACAACGGAAAAAGTTCGGCCATACAGGTAAGGCCTGAATTTCGCCACGGCCCACACTAAAGCTAGGCATTCACGCTCAGTGATGGAGAACTTCCGTTCGGCAGGTGAAAGAAGACGACTGGCGTAAGCAATCACGCGGTCCTTCCCGTGCTGTCGTTGGCCAAGGACCGCTCCAATTCCATGGCCACTGGCATCGGTCCGAAGCTCTGTAGGTGATGCTGGGTCGAAATGGGCCAGTACTGGTGGCGTAGTCAGCAGATGGATAAGAGCCGAAAAGGCGCCCGCTTGCTCTATACCCCATGCGAAGGGAACGTCCTTCTTTAAGAGATCAGTAAGCGGTCGAGCGATGTCGGCGAAGTTGCGGACAAATCGACGAAAATAGGAACATAGCCCTACAAAACTTCGGACGTCCTTGGTTGAGCGTGGTTCAGTAAATTGTTGTACTGCTCGCACCTTTTCGGGATCTGGTTGAACACCATCGGCACTGACAAGGTGGCCGAGTATGGTGATTTGGCGACGTCCGAAACGTCATTTTGCAGAATTGAGCTGGAGAGCAGCTCTTCGAAAAACATCCAGAACTGCTGACAGACGTGTTATATGGCTGTCAAAGGTGGGCGAAAAGACGATGACATCGTCTAAATAACATAAGCAGATGGACCACTTATATCCTCGGAGAAGGGAGTCCATCATGCGCTCGAAAGTTGCCGGCGCATTACACAGTCCAAACGGCATGACTTTGAACTGGTAGAGGCCGTCGGGCGTAACGAAAGCGGTTTTTTCACGATCCATGGGGTCGACGGAAATTTGCCAATAGCCGGATCGAAGGTCGATAGACGAAAAGTATTGGGCACCATGGAGGCAATCGAGGGCGTCATCAATCCGAGGCAAAGGGTAGACATCTTTGTGGGTCACTTTGTTTAAATGGCGATCGTCCACGCAAAAGCGCCAGCTGCCATCTTTCTTCTGAACGAGCACGACTGGGGAGGCCCAGGGGCTGGATGAGGGTTCTATTACGTCTTTAGTAATCATTTTATCCACTTCATTTTGAATTACTTGGCGTTCCTTGTGAGATACGCGATATGGACGCCGCCGTATAGGACTGGCATTACCAGTGTTGATCCGGTGAGCCACTGCAGTTGTTTGGCTGAGAGGGCGGTGGTCAAAGTCAAAAACGTCTCTATATGATGTTAGCAGACTACGGAGGCTGGCAGCTTGCACTTCAGTGAGGTCGGGAGCAATCATCTTGTTAATATCATCTGCAGGCAGAGTGTAATTGCGGCCAAGACAGGGGGATGTAGTATCGGTGTCCAAACCAGTAACGTTGCAGCTGTCAAGTGGAGATAGGGTGGCCAAAGACATGTCTTGCGGAATAACTTGAGTCAAGAGACTCACGTTGAGTAGTGGTATAACCACTGTATTATTAGCGACGGCGACAACAGTGTGAGCAAGGGCGACGTCTCGGGCCATCAGTACGTCGACTATAGGAGTGACGAGGTAGTCACCGTCGGGCACATGACGTGAGCACGACAAAGTGACATATGTAGCAGCTTGCGGAGGCAAGCGAAAGTGGTGACGAGAGCGTAAACGGGGAGAATAGTCTGCTGGAAAATCGGCAAACTGCGGCAGTTCAAGCTGAAGAGCACCAGTGGCACAATCAATGAGCGCAGAATGACGTGACAGGAAGTCCAAACCAAGTATTAGGTCATGAGGACACATTTCAATGACGGCAAACTGAACTAATGTAGGATGACCAGCAATGGACACACGGGCCGTGCACATCCCTTGAACATCAGGCGTCCTCCCATCAGCGACACGAAGTTTGTGGGAAGCGGCAGGCGTGAGCACTTTATGTAGGCGTCGGCGAAGGTTCGCACTCATTACAGAAATGTGCGCTCCAGTATCTATAAGGGCAGAAATAGGCACACCGTCAACGGCAACGTCTAACAAATTTTGTCTCGTCGGAAGCGTCAAGAGAGAATTTGTGGAGGGAGTCGAAGATACAGCGTCACCTCCGGGCGCTGCACCGTTTAGTTTTCCGGGTAGGCAGGAGCGGGGTTGAATGGAGATGACGGCCTGCGAGTCTGCGGTGAGCGAGATGACTGGCGACGTCCTGGAGGCGAACGCGACTGATGACCATGCGGTGACGGAGATCGGCTGTTGAACCTTCTGTAGTTGTTTTGCGGAGAAGGCTGCACGGCAGACGCGAAGCGGGTGCTGTCCTGTCGGTAGTGAGGTTGAGACGAAGTCCGAGGTGGCGAGGACCAGCGGTAATTGCAGTAACGGACGACATGACCGATACGGTGGCAATGAAAACAAATTGGTCGATTGTCGACGGTTCTCCACGCCGCAGGGTCGCGAGATCGGGCCGTGAACTGCTGCTCGCGATAGGACGAGGGTGGACGCCATGTAGCTCGCTGCGGGCTGGGCAAAGCGCACACCGAGGGAATACCTATGCTGGCGAGTTCTTGGCGGACGATGGCTTGAACCATGTTAGCAGTGGGTGGGGTGGTGTCACTTGCAGCGGTGTGAGCCGGAGCAGAGGCAATGGCTTCAAGTTCGCGCCGTACAATTCGGGTCACCTGATCCGATGAATCTAGAGGTGGTGGCTGTGTTCTTGCACGGTCTTCGCAAGATGATGTTGCAGCCGTATTCGGAAGGCGGGTGAACACGCTGTTAATCCGCCGGCTCTTCGCTTGCTCAAAGCGCCGACATTCTTTTATAATGGCGTCCACTGTAGAAAAATTTTTGCAGATGAGGAGGTTGAATGCGTCATCCGCAATCCCCTTAAGAATATGCCCGACCTTGTCAGCCTCCGGCATATCGGCATTGGCTTTGCGACACAACGACAACACATCTTATATATAGGAGACGTAAGACTCGGTCGAGGTCTGCACCCGAGACGCGAGCATTTTGTTCGCGGCCATTTTTCTTCCAATCGGCTTTCCGAACAGGTCTAGCATTTTCTCCCTGCACACTGCCCAACTCACAAGTTCTGTTTCATGGTTCTCATACCACGATTTGGCGGTTCCCCTAAGATAGAATAACAGGTTTGCCAGCATAAGAGTCGGGCCCCATCGGTATCGAGTACTCACACGTTCGTACTCTGCCAGCCAATCTTCAACGTCAACTTCATCTGGATCGCCGGAACCGCTGAACGTGCCAGGATCCCGCGGGGGTTCGAGCACAAAGGTTGTGGTCGCAGAAGGAGATGTAGTTACCGCATCATCTCCGGCCGCACGAACACCAGGAGCAGATGCAGACGCCGTACTCTCCATCATCGTTGTGGAATGACCCTTCAAACGTCGGCCGCTGCGAAGTTCCGTTGCGAGGCGGTTGCCCAGCACCTCCACCAAATGTGACGGAGCGAGGTCTTGGCTTACAGGACAGCGTCCACCGAGAGTCGGCAGCCGAACAAGATGTCTGAGTTGCCTCTCGTGCAAGCGCCTAACGCACAGGCGTCTTCTTCATCTTCGCTAAGTGCCACGCTTGCTCCTCTCGATGATGCACCGTAACAATATTAAACCAACGTAGCTTACATACAAGCAGCCCATGATCTACGAGGTCGAACGCTTTCCTAAAGTCTACAAATATCGAATCAACACAGAAGCTTTCATCCAGTGAACTGCAATCTTCAAGAACAAATTCTGTTAATTGAGTTATACAGAAAAGCCCTCATCTAAAACCATACTATCTTGGATTAAGAAGATTTTGATTGGTTATGTGTGTCATTACATTGCTGCACAAGACGTGCTCCAATATTTTACAGGCTTTACTTTTCAGGGATATCGGTCTGTAATTGTTGACTAGTTCACGAGGACCTGATTTACACACAGGCACTACGTATGCCACCTTCCAGTCGCATGGCAGGCTTCCCGTTCTGAATGATTTCAAGTATAGAACATTAAGAAAAGGTGCGATGAACGGTGCACACATTTTGAGAAAACCGCCTCTCAATCCATCTGGTCCTCCTGCTTTGCTAGGGTTGAAGTGTTCGAGAAGACACTGGATGCCGTTTTCATCAACAGCTGCGTCATTCATATCTGTCTTACAACTGTTAGTAGGCCTAGGAAAAACGCTGTTTGACGAACACGACGAAAATATGGAGGAAAAAAATGTGTTAAAACAGCTGGCCTTATTTAAACTAATTTTCATATCTTTACCGTCATGCTGAAGCGAAGGAATACACACTCCATCATTTTTATTACATTTAACTAGATTCCAGAACAACTTTTTTGTTGTTTTGAATCCAAAAGACAGATCGTTGAAAATTCTTTTTTCGCATGATGGATTTTTGTTTGCAGAAGTTTTGCGATGGCTTCAAGTTGCTGGCAAGTCTCAGAGGAGGGTTTTTCTCAAATCTTGTATATACCCTATTCCCTTTACCGGTAAGGTGCCACAGCTCACCAATAAACCATGGCTTCGATTTAGTACGACGTGTAGTCTGCACTCATGAAGGCACGTATTTTTCTTGTACGTCATGCATTTTTGTTTTAAAAAGGAGTCATAACTCTTTAATGCTGCAAGGACCGAATGGTGTTCGAATTCTGGAAAAAAAGCTTCCATTGCAAGGCCTATTTGGTTTACGTTTCCCTGGCTGTAATTATACACCTTTCTTGATGCGGCTGTCTGAGTCTTTTCGTATGTTCGCTTCATTTCACACAAAACAGCTTTATGGTCGCTAATGCCAGGTACCACCAAAACCGTTTTACCCAGTTTCGCTGACTAGTCAAAAATAAGTCTAAAATATTATTTTGTCTCGTGCTTTGCTTTACCATCTGGGTTAAGGAAAAGCTGTTAAGCATGTTCAACATTTCCCTTGCTGCTGCAGATGCAGCCCCCGCACTGGAAGACTGATCATTCCACGAAAGCACTGGAACAATAAAGTCCCCGCCTATAACAAGATAATCAGTATGAACTGTCTCTAGTGTCTTTGAAAAATCAGTCATGACAGTTGTAGAACTTGCAGGAGGCCTATAAAATGAGCACACTGATAATCTTTTTGTTTTCATTTGGCAATCTGATCTTGCACCAAATATCCTCGCCAGTGCCACCACCTCGATCAAGTACGGAACAAGACAGCGAACTATCAACTAGTATGAAGACTATACCGCCATGACAATTTCTATCGTTCCTAAAGCAGTTCTAACAGCTTGAAAAGACCTAGGCGTCTCTTACGTCAGCATCTAGCCATGATTCGGTTCCAAGCACAATGCTTGGTTTTACCATGCAAAGCAGGTTATGGAAATCTTCCACTTTGTTTTTGATGCTACGGCAATTGACAACCAGGAAAGGTACATCTGCTTTAGAGCTGCGCATGCGTCATGTAGTTTGCACAACCTGACGGCAACTTTCATTGTACACGTATATTTGCCCATTTAAAAACAGTTTATCATATTTCAGATTTACGTGAGCACCGTTAGAAGCATTCCTTTTGCGGAATTCCCAGAGACGCTTTCTTTTCCTGCGCACCGCCTCTGAGAAATCTTCCGATATACTAATACTGGAGCCTTTTAGCTTTTTAGCGTTGGCTAAGATCATCCGTTTATCTTTGTACATTGAAAACATTGCAATAAACGGTCGAGGTTTGTTATTCTGATACCGTCTAAGCCTGTGTGCCCACTCAATTTTCACTAACGATAATCCTAAACCGGATACGATTTCTTGAACTTTTTTCTCAGAAACAGTGGGCAATTCACGACTTTCTGTCTGCACACCATAAAATATCAAGTTACATCGCCTGCTGCGGTTTTCCAAGTCATCTGCTTTATTGGATAAATCCTTTACGATACTATGCGTATCTTCAATTTTCTTTCTGCATTTTGTCACAGTTTCTTTTAAATTTTCGAACTGAGCTAATGCGCTTTTTATTGAATCTATTCGTGACTTAAGCTCTTGTATAGCTTTGTTACTTTGATTTTACGACGTCTCAATAGCCTGTAATTTAGCCTTTATGTCTTTCTGACCATTCAAAATTTGATTTAGTACATCTGTCGTAGTCGGACCACGGTTTAACTCAACGTCACCACACAGGAACAAAAACAAGAAATAAAACGTAATCTGCATAGTAAAATAAAGCAACGTCTAGACTAACGACACACAACACGGCATTTTAAGTCCGTGCTTGAACTACGGGGCATGACCGGCACCATGAATACATAAAAGATGAAACCCTCATTTAAAGAACCGCCAACCTGCGTTAGCAGAAGAAAATGCGTGAGTGGCATGGTTATGTTGGTGTCGGCCTCACGTCCCGTTGCTTTACTGATCCAGTCTTGCTTTCGTGCTTGGCAGACACGGCCTTCACCAGCCCAGGGTTCGTTGATACTGCCCAAAATGGGTAGCTGGGCACACACCGCAATCGTCGTCCTGGCCTCGCTCCTCGGCTCTGCACTGTGTAGTCGCCAATGTATGTCGCTCAGTGCTTGCGCTGCCATTACGATGATGCACATTTACGACGGAGCAGTAGATAACCTGCGTTAGCTAAGAAAATGCGTGAGTGGCACGGTCATGTTGGTGCGGGCCTCACGCCCCGTCCCAGAGGGCATGTGGGCCTCTGGGTTTGTCCCGAACCACAAAAAGCTCGGACTTGGGCTGAGAGCATTAAAGTCCCACCTCTCTGCCAACTCTTTGGCAATATTCACTGCATGTTGCAGTTTCTTCCATATACGTGTGAATACCTCTGGTTACCCATAGAGTAATATCATTCCCATAAAATTTGTGCTCAAGTCCCGGTATTTCCTCCAGCCTCGGCTGTTTTTAATTAAGGTGAGGTTAAACAGGACCGGCGACAAAACTGAACACTGTGGCATCCCTTTGCCTCCCAACGCAAACGAATCCAACTTGATATCTCCTACTGATTTTTTCGCGGTTCGGCCCTCCAAGAATGATATGATGTAGCGGTATGTCCAGGCCCCTGGGCTGATTTCTTATAGGTTATTCAATATTGATTGCCTCACGCAAAACATTGTCGAAAGCTCTATTCAGATCAAGTGTCAATACAGCTTTGGTGCCCGTGCTATGACCGGGATAAACTACACCTTGTTTAAACTGTATTATGACATCCTGCGTGAACAATTTGGCCCTGAGACCTATTAGAGTTGGGGGAAAGATCACCTTGTCCTTTGCATAAACCATACGCCTGTTGAGAACCACATGCTTCATCAATTTGCCCGCGCATGATGTCAGTGATATGGGGGCGCAGATTTTCCAAGTAGAGTTTCTTGCCTGGCTTAGGATTAAATATAATCTTAGCATGCTTACATTGAGCTGCGATCTCCCCGGCCACTCAATACTATTTTATTAGGTCAGTGATCGCCCGAACCGCTTTGAAATCTAGGTTTCTCAACAATTTATTATTAACCCTATCCGGACCTGCGACAGACGTATTACACAGCTGCCCCATGGCACACTCCACCTCAGCAATCGTAAACTCTTTATCTAGTTCCAAGTTTTCCACCCCCGAGTAGTGTGGTAAGCAACCGTTTACTGCGTCAGTTACGTACCGATTCCGGAGTTCCTGTATAAACTCTCCAATTTTGCCTTCATATTGATGCATTAATCGAGTCATTTGTTCCCGTTGCGCCGATTTGGTTGCGGCCGAATCCAAAAGATGCCTCAACAGCTGCCATGTCTTTTAGCATCAAAACTGTTCATTCATGCGATCACAAATCTGGCCCCACTGCTTGACTTGCAACTCAATTGCATATTTTTTTATTTTACTTTCTAACTTGGCAGTCCTTCGGCGAAGGACGCCATTATGTTTTTGCTTCTTCCACCTTTTCAAGATACTGGCGTGTGCTTCCAACATGTGTAATAGTCTAGAGTCCGCCGTAAACTCCTCCTTCTCGACTGGCACTTCTACTATGGTATTCTTTACATTCTCCTTCAGCGCCTCTACCCATTCGTCCAGGTCCGTAATTTTCCCGTTCGCAGTGTTTGCTCTGTTTTTCCTAAATCTGTCTTAATCCGTATTTCTATGCCCCTTCAATTTGCCTTTATGCTTCACAGCGCTAAACGTCGTGGAAAGAATATAATCATCACTTCCTCGTGCTTGTTCCGTGTTAATCCACTTTGCATTAGTGATACCTCTAAATACCGTAAGGTCTGAAGAGGTATCAATGCTTATGCTCTTGCCTATCCTCATATGTTCTTGCGGATTGCTTAACAGTGTCCATCGCAGATTCCGGGCAACTTGCCAAAGCCGATTGCCCTTTAGGCTGGCTCCAATATAACCCCATTCCGGGTAAGCCGCATTGAAATCTCCTACGCTGAGCACGAGCTGCTATTAGTTTAGTTTGAATCAGGAGTAGTGGCAAGCCAAATCCTTTATTTTTGGAGAACTATACATATTAAGTAAAAACATATTATTCTCATACTTTCGTTTAGGCGAAATATGCAGCAGGACGTAGTCTTCCTTGCTGCTATTTACGGAATGCTGAATGGCAGTGATGTTGCGATGGGCTAGCATGGCTGTGAAGACGCGTGATGCGCCCCTTGAATCAATCCCAGGTATTGTATATTCCTTAAATTCGGGTAATTTTACTAAACCACTAGCCTCCTGCAAGTCTATTATGTCTTATTTACTATCCAGATTTTGTACGTGCAACAGCAGGTTACTCCGCGTGTGACGAAAGCCCCTGCTGTTTCACTGCCGAACCTTAATTCACTGGCGGGAGGCGCAAGGTTGACTAACGATGCTTGTACACCCACAGGAGGCAGTCTCGCTTCCAATAGAGTGCGAAGCTGCTGAAACATCCCCATGACCTGGGTTTGGGAAGCCTTAAATTTACTGGAAAGCATGCCAAGATGCTCCTCTCATGTGTCTAATCTGGCATCAATATGTTAGATTCGAGGCTCCAGCCTATCCTGTCTTTCCCCTTGTTTTGCTACTTTATCCGCAAGGGTAGTCACATCCGACTTATAGACTAGCGACCTTAAAAACAGGCTGCGGCATGTACAGTGGTGACGTTTCAGCTAATCGTTTTGCGTTAGCTTCTTCATCAACTGGCAGTGGTCTCTTCCGTGTCCCCCGATTCTCCACTTCCATAGCTGCACTCTTCTGTACGCGAGCAGACGACTCTAGTGTCGCTTTCTGTAGGCCTTGCACTGCTGGTGCCTGTGTCCCTTGTCGTTGGTCGTTTCATCTCTGGAATACTATTTTCCATTCTTTTAATCAAATCTCTCTACCAGTTAACCAGCGCTGCTAACTCCCTCTCTCGAGCAGTTTCGTTCTAGGAGGCCGTGCCTGACAAGCTCAACTTTTTGTTGGTGTTGGGTGAGCAGCTGTTGGGACTGGATACTTGTCCGCCATCTTGGCCGCCCCCGTGCCCTGCAATGGCGGGAAGCAACTCGACCGGTCCCTGTTTTTTCTCGTGCCTTCTTTACCTCTCGATGAGCGCTTCGTGGCCCTCGAGGACCACTGATTGTTGCCGGCTTCGCTCTCTTTTTTGATGCTCTGCTGCCGGCCTGTCGGTGGCTTTCGAGCCAGGTGATACTTGCAGTTCTGGCTCCCTGTGTGATGCGCACCATGGCACACAATGCAGTCCGGCGTGCACATGAGTGGCTTTCCTTCGGGCGGAACAGAATGGTCCTTTTCGCAATGGTGACATAGGTTACTCTTCGTGCGATAGCAAACGTCCACTCAATGTCCGACTCATCTGCAGTTGTAGCAGGTCTCGACTAAATTTTTATAGGGGATCACAGCAAACAGAGAGTTCCAGTAAGTAACCTGCCGTGGTATGCGTTTTTCCCGAATGTAAACTGAATCGCCTTCAACTTTTCCAGGGGTCTCACGTCCAGAATATTTATGCCTTCATTCTTCTTCAGGAATCCCACCCGAACTTCTTCCACTGGGCATTCATAATAAGCATTGTAAATCGCTCCCCGCACGGAGTTCTCCTCCCAGTGCACCACGAACGCCGAAACTGGCATGTCACTTCAGCGTCTTCACAGTCGCATATGCCCCACTGTGATTCATGCACGGTGCGCTCACCGTCAACTTGTTGTTTGTGCCATTAACCCACACAATGTCTTCTTCCGCGGCAATCACACTCGTCAGATGCGCTGCTGCTCTCAATGCACATCCGAGTCCTCTCGCTGTCACGACACTCAAGTCTTACTTCTGGTGCCTGTACACAACCTTGAAATCCGTGGCTGCCGTCTTGAGAAATGGTCCGCAGAGGTCTCGCGTCCAGAATATCTATGCCTTCATTCTTCTTCAGAAATGCCGCCCGAACTTCTTCCACTGGGCATTCATAATAAGCATTGTAAATCACTCCCCGCACGGAGTTCTCCCAATGCACCACGAACGCCGAAACTGGAAGGTCACTTGAGCGTCTTCAGAGTCGCATATTCCCCACTGTGATTCATGCACGGTGCGCTCACCGTCAACTTGTTGTTTGTGCCTTTAACCCACACAATGTCTTCTTCCGCGGCAATCGCACTCGTCAGACGAGCTGCTGCTCTCAGTGCACATCCGAGCCCTCTCGCTGTCACGACACTTAAGTCTTACTTCTGGTGCCTGTACACAACCATTAAATACGTGGCTGGCGTCTTGAGAAATGGTCCGCATTTTTTTCACACAGGCGCTTTTCCCCGCTTGACTTGCTGCGCTCCGTGCGTCTTGCGCCCGTTGCTGCCGGCCTGCTTCTCGCAGAGCTTACTTTTGGCGTTGCCGCCATGCAGTCTTCTTAAATCAGTCCTGTGCCTTCAGCACTAGAGCCCCCTCTCCCGCTTCAAAATCTTCGGGCGTTATAGTCTCCCCTTTGACGTAGTATTGCATCTTAAGCCTAGCAAGGCTCACGTTCACCAGGCGCAAGCCGGAAGCCAAGTGTCGTGGCCCAGGCTTGGCCTAGGAGATAGGCCTAGCCTTGCCACCATGGGGTTGATATGAAAATCTTGGAAAATCATAAAACAGGGACAAACTTGTCTATACAAGTGGTGTCCGTCGGTACGGGGCAACCTCCTGCAGACGAGCCCACTAAACGAGTCCATAACAAAGCGTGTCCGCAGATAGTCATTCACCTGGCTGAAGCTCAAGTGAAGCACGTCCGCACAGCGTCTCAGTCAAGCCACTTCCCTTGGTACCAATTGTTTGTGCAGTGGCTAGCGAGGATGGGAGACTATGACTGAATTGGGTATGCGCCGCAGTTATTAGGTGATGATGAACAAGCTTTTTTATGGGGTTGGAGCATCGAAAGACCCACTCGTTACGATATTTGCATTTTGTAACGCCTTGCTGTTCTCTTGCTGTTCTAAAACGCTTTATTGCTCATTATAACGCAATTTCTTTCGCGACAGCAAGCCTGCCAAATGCAAGTTTGCGAACTTGTCCCAAGCACTAGCGTGGCTCAGTTACTCTGTTTCTGGACATGGACGCGTTCAGGCGCAGCATGTTGTGCTCCGTCGGAGCGGTTGAAGCGGTTGAGGGGGATCGCGTTAACGGGAAAGCTGCAATGGAAAATGACGAGCACCGTTTGGTTCTGCCTAATCTGCCCAGTGGACGCGCTGTTTCAAACACGGTTTTCATGCATGGTGATGTACGAGCAAAGCCTCTTCGAGTGGACGACTTCAGAGACACGTTGGACTACTTGCGTCTGCTCCCTGAAGTGGTCGCCTTGGGTGCCTACCAGATGAAATACGTTTGGGCAGTAACCTTCAGAAGTGACGAAGCGATTAAAAGACTTTTTGCTAGCAGTGAAGTTAAAGTGAAAGGTCAACCTTGTGTCGTCATTAACCCGGCAAGTAAGGATCTCTGCATCAAAGTCCATTGGCTTCTGTGCAACACAGCCGACGAAGACGTTAGGGTGGCGTTTCTGCCCTACGGCTATGTCATAGACATCACTCATGAGCGATACCGTGTGAATGGCGTCACGAATAGAGGGTCAACCACGAGACCTTTCAATCTGAAGCTTAAAAGTGGCATCACCATCCAGGCTATTCTTCATCGATAGCCAGTTGCTGGTGAACAAGCCCTCGTGGTCCTCCTGGGTAGGGCTCCACTGTGCCTGCGATGTGGAAATACTGACCATATTCGCCAAGATTGCCGTGTACCATGGTGCGGACAGTGCCGGCGCTACGGTCACTAGGAACCGGTCTGCACTCGAACGCACGCCAGTGTTACGGCACCTGCCGGGATAACGGTGAGTGAAGACACTGTAGAGCTCAAGATCGATGAGACCGATGTTGAGAAGGTTGCTGGTAGTACATCGAGGCCTGCAAGAACAAAAGACTAGGAGGAACGCGCGGCTAGCGTATTCCTTACTTCCGAAGCAGGAAAATAGCGTATGCTAATGGACATTGCGGAAACCCCGGCGCTAGGGACAGTGACGCCGACATCAGAAGCAAGTAAGGTAATAGAGGTCTTGACCGGAGCGAATTTGTAAGTAGATGAATTGGTGATGGAAACTTTTAGCGGCACAAAAAGCAAGCGGGCATGGCAGGACGTGGGAGAGAACGGCGTTGTAGGAAACGCTGGCGTCAAAGATCCACCATTTGAAGCATTGCCACCGCGTCGATTGGCGTTGCACCCACGGCCTACTATCTCGCTGGACAGGCGTACGGTGGCGGCGTCGCCTTCGTAGCATTGAGGGCACGTCTACGGATGGGGAACAAGGCACGCGGATGGCAGGCTCAGCTGCACTGAGTGGTGGAGGTGAGCATCATGCTCTCATTTTCAGGCGACCGCATACCATGGCTACAGAAAGCTTTTTCCGTTTTGCTTCACTTAACGTGCGAGGTCTCGCTGGCAGAAAGAAACAGAATCAACTGTATCGACTAGCTGTAGAGCAAGATCTCGACGTTATAGCTGTACAGGAAACAAAATTTGAAGGTGAACAAGAGACTAGGAGCATGGTGCGGCTTTTTAGTTCATGGTTCAGTGTTTGCATAAGTCATCCATCGGTTCCTCAGCCGGTTGTGCTTTATTTGTCCGCTAAATACAGGGGCTGTTCGTTGAATCTGTTATATCTAGTTTATCGAGGAGATTTGTAGTATGTCATTTCAGGCACTTTTCTTCTAAATGGTGCACAATTACTGTGTATGCACCTAATGTGGAATCCAAAAGATGTGATTTTTTCCAATCACTAGATGGATATTGCGATACCGACAGGCAGGTACTGATACTGGGAGACTTTAACTGTGTGTTTTCTGCACATGACAAGGCCAGCAGTGCACCGTATAGGGATCCCAGTACGGCACCCATTAGAATTATAGACCGATATAGCCTTGAAGATGTGGCGGGATATCTAGAAACGGAGCAAAGCATTCATTTTACGCACTTTAAGAATTTCAGTCACGCTCGTCTGGACAGAGCTTATGTAACGGCGAGTATATTACCAATGTGTTAGAAATACGTAGTCGAACCAGTCTTTCTTACGAATCACCGCCTATTTAGCACTATTACCCACTGTGGTGGTGCTATACAATGTAAGTTTTCCTGAGCCCTTTGGAAGCTGAACTCGCAGCTACAGGAGGACACATTTTGGAAGGGTGTACAGGTACTAAAGCATGTCAGCAAAGTGAACAAAAGCAGCGAAATAATGATCGGTGTTCAGTGGGAATATTTAGAAAGTGATAATATCATGATGGCAATGCAAAGAGCCTGTACAATTAACCGAGAGGAGCGAAAGGGAGAAGAGTTGCTAAAACATAACTTTACTACATTGCTAGTGGAAGAAACCAAATCACCAGGAACATTCACGGAAGATATTCGCAAGGTTAGGCATAAGCTGGAAGTTTTTGACTTTGAGCGTTATAGGGGGGCTATAATTAGAGCTGGTGCTGAAAATTTGTTGGTTGGTGGAGCACCTGCAAAACCTGCTTGAAGAAAAGAGATATGCCCACAAAAATGCCATAGCGGAATTACATCACAATGTTGTAGTTTACACAGATGATAAGAAAATAGGAAACGTTTTTTCTAACTACTATCGAGATCTGTTTAAACAATGGGAAGTTGACATTAGAATGTTTAGGAAGAAACTCTTACCTTTGATGTCAAAAGTGCCCGAAAGTCTTTTTGTAGGGTTGGAACTGCCTATTTCAAACTTGGAAGTTGAACGATCTATAGCATGGCTAAACCCAGGAAACTCACCTGGACCAGGTGGGTTGAGCACCACCCTTTACAAAACGTTTACGTCCGAATTTCGTCCAATTTTGGCCATTCTTTTCAATGAAGCTTACAAGTATAAGCTGTTGCTTCCCAGATTTCTGACGGTGCACACTATTCTAATCCCCAAAACAGAGGATAAACTAAACTCAGCCTAATGAAATTGTATCGCCCCATTAGATTAACAAATGTGGATTACAAGATCCTAATAAAAATATCAGCTAAGCAATTACAGGGTGTAGTAAAGGAAATAGTTGGTCCAAACCAGACGTGTGGAATCAAAGGACGCACAATTAGGACCAATACACATTAGGCCAGTGCTGTTCTGGAGTGCTGCGTTGTGGCTGAGACATGCGTAGCAATGCTTCAGTTGGATGGAGAGAACGCTTTTGATCTTGTGTCACGTGAACGGCATGTTCTGATGAGTGTCTTAGATTTTGTACACGTGGGCTGTATTATCAAAGAGGGAGTTGCTGTGGCATATAAGGGCTGTACAAGGCAACTAATTTTTAATAAGCTGGTGCGGGCGCGCATTAACTTGCAACGCTCCATGCGTCAAGGGCTGCTATCTCTCACCATTGTTGCTCAGTTTGTTTTAGAGTCTTTCTCTGTGAGTGTGATAAACAGCAATGCCATCCGTGGATTCAAACTGCTTAGAATGAAGTGTGATTACTTGCATGTGCTGATGATGTGGCAGTTTTCTGTTCAGATTGCGACAGTGTTAACGAAGTAGTCCATATTGCGCAACAATTTTCTACGGCCAGTGGGAGTTCGGAAAACTGCGAAAAAGGCTTGGGATATTGGCATGAAGATTGACCTTCCACTCCAGAGATTTTCGCCAACATTCCATGGGTGAATCAGCCTGCAAAATATTTAGGTGTACCACTAGAATTTTATCGTGACAGTGCGCCATACTGGCGGTGGCAATCCACTGAAATGCGTGAAAAAGTGAATAAAGTTAGAGGATGGGACTTTTCGATTTTCATGTGGGCAACCATATGATATCTTTGTCTCTAAACTTTGGTACACATTACAGGTTTTACTTTGCTCGCATATAAACGTGCAGAAGCTGCACCGTGTGTTTGCAGTATTATATGGAGATCAGTGTGCGAATGGTCTAGTCGCACTAACATTTTTCGTCGTGCTTGGTTTGGTGGTCTCAGTCTGCCACATTTGTTTTTAAGACAGGTTGTTAGTCGTTTTATGTTTCTGCGAGACACAAGGGACCGTTTCTACGTTCAGTTATTTTGCTGAGGCTTGGAAGAGTTTTATCTTCACTCATTGTCACCACGGACTATGTGCATAGGGCGCTTTATGGTTATCTAAAAGAAGTAGTTGGTGCATGCAGTTCTTTATTGACATGTTTCTCCAGCTAATATCTAGCGGGAGTAATACGAAAAAGGTTGTAATACGAAAAGGTAATACGAAAAAGTTGAAGAGACCTTCCCGGCATTGCTTTACTGGTACCACATTACAGGAATTTGTATTTTGCTGAACGAGGCCAAAATGTACTGGCCCTAGTAAAAAAATGGCTGTCTCATCTAGTTCAAGATCATGTATCTTTAAGCTTCATACAGAGACTCTAAAAGTTAAAACATGAATGCAAGAAAGGGGACTGTTTGTATCGTGGGGAATGCACTGTTTTCTCTGCCGTAAATCTGAAACCATCAAACATGTCTCTCTAGATTGTTGTAAAGGGGTGTTCTTTTGCGACATTCTGCAGAGAACTATCAAAAATGATTTACCGATTGATGCCTACGGGATCAGAGTTTTGCCTTTTAATGAAGAAGATGATGCGATCACGTGTGCTTTTTTTGTTTGTTGTTTTCGTTCCCTTGTATCGCGTTAATAGAATTTTCCTGGCAGTCAACGCCATGGTCCTCGTCGTTGCCCTGTCATCGAGTGCATTTTTCGCACTGTTCACGTAGCAATCGTGGCGAGTTCAAAAGAATAATCTGCTTCCAATACGACAAAAATCTCTCTCTTTTATTTCTGTAGTGCACCTCTATAACGTGGCAAGCTATACTCTAGACGATCACAGATCTTGTGTGAGTACGGCCAGGGGCGCGCTGTTTCAACCTATAGCGTAACCGATGACTTGACGCCGACGCGAAGACCTTGTATAGGTTCTGCCATAGCTCGCCGTTTCAGCTTTCAGCCTAGAAGCCACCTTGCTCTGCGTGCACTGTCCGGAAGCCGTACATCACGTCGTCCTCCTCGGCGCATGTCCTCCGATGCATGGCCACGCGGAAATCCCTGTCATAATTACATGGTCACCTGAACAACCAGGAGGAAGCCGATGCAGGGCTGTGTTGTGTGGAGTCATTGCCGAGGCCGCGCTGGTTTTCTGGAAAAAAAAATAATGCAATTAAAAAAGAAAAGATATGGGTCGCACGGCCGACGGCGAAGAGCTGTTATGCACGCGGCGCGGAACCATAATTAATTCGCCTCGCTTGTAGATCCACTGAAAATGCTGTCAATCTCGGTTCCGCTCTGGTGTTGTCTGTATGATTGGTAATCGTTTCTCTTTACATCGTTGGCCTGCCTAACGTGTGTCGGGAGCAAATCGAGAGTGCGCATTCTTCTCTCCCTCATTGGTGGCTGTTCCCTGCTTTACGAATGGCCCGGCGACGAACTCTACACCGTTCCTTCCTGTTTTGAGCCCTCCAGCTGTTGCGGTCAAGTGCTTTCTTCGTGGGCTTTTGCCTCCGAGGTCGGTACGAAATTGCTGGGAAAGATGTGTTAAATCAGACGGGATAGTCATACAAGCTTTGAGGGACAGCAAAACGTGTGGGCGAAGCTTGCGTGATTCTACCCTCTCCTCGAAAAAGGACGGAGCGCTGTTGTAGTTCTTGGTCGATAACCTTTGAATCCCACCCGAGCTATACGTTTCAGAGCGGATTCTTTACACGGAAGGCGCCCATCATCCGCCTGTTAGTTGGACACGTCCTGAATAAAGCAGCCAATCGTGTTCTGTGATACGCACAGAAGGTTCTGCTGTATATGCAAACATCTCCATTCTTCATGTGCCATCCAATGTGTGTTTGTGCGCACGCGGACGCCTTCGTCGTCTTTGTTTTGGGTTTTTTTCTGGTTTTTGCTACACGTTTATTTTTTAACAAGGACAATTAAACGCTTGCGCCGCCTTGCACTGTTTCGACGTGAAAGCGTGCACATTGTTTTGCCTTTTCTTCATATGTCCTTCGTAGGCGTCTGCCGTGGGCTGCAGCCTCGCAGTAGCCAGCGTTTTTTTTTTATAAACGTCTTTCGCGTATATAGTAGGCAATGCTACCAACGTGTGCAGCAGCGCTGTCGGTGACGTCTTCCCGTGTGAAGGTGGTTCGTATGTGCCGCCAACACGCGAGGACCCGCTTGGCGCTGCACTGGCGCGTCGTCAGCGTTGGCACGCACGCGCCCACATCGGCGGCAGTCGTAAAAACAGCCTTTTTTTAAAAGGCGGCGCCGGTTCCCGTGTGTTGAACCTTGACACTCTGCTTCAAGTGTTCAAGTGCTTTCCACGCAGTGGAGAGGTTTTGTGATAGAGGGAAAGAGAAAACTCACAGTCATTCACCTAAAACCCCTCGACGGCGAAAGTCATGTTTGTTTTCTTCTCAGTCCATCGTATTGATACTGCTCCGACACACTTCGAAGGCTTTCTGCACCTAACGGGGTTTGGCACTGCCTCCAAGATCGGAACCTATTGCAAGTTTTTTGCTAACCAGGTTGCGACGCCTCTGGTTATGTACTGCCTCCGTGATCGGCCCACGTTTGACCAAGCGATGGCGTGATGACGTCATTGTTTGGCGTCACAGTTTGGTGACGTCATCTGACGTCATTGCGTGTTTTTTTCGCATGGTTCGGGTCATTGTTGATTTACCAGCACGAGCTCGTGGTTTCTATGCTTGACCACGTGTGGGTCGCATTTTTAGTACAACAAAAAGTGGAGCTACAGTTATGCCCAGATATAGCTAACTACGGTGCGGCGATGACGTAGTGGTTAGAGCATCCGCCTCGCATGCAAGAGGTCCGGGGCTCAAATCCCGGTGCCGCGCAGTTCCCAACCAGATTAAAAAAAAATCCGCGTGTTGATGGAACTGCATTAAGAGGCCTGGGGTGCGGCCTCACCGGTAACCACCGCCGGGAACGCACTCCCTCACCAGTGAAGGATTGGCCACCCTGGTGCAGTATCTGGCCACTGCCTCCCACATGCTTACGTCAAATAACTCACGGCCCTCAGTCCACAGCAGCTGCGAAGCAACTGACCACGGTGGTGGTCAGATCTGCAACGCAGCAGAGGGTGCTAAGAATCTCTGGATCCGGACAGGCCGCCATTGGAACCTGAACTTGGCAACGTTTAACGCTAGAACCTTATCTAGTGAGGGAAGTCTAGCTGTACTATTCGAGGAGCTAAAGGGTGTTAAATGGGATATAATAGGACTCAGTCAGGTTAGGAGGAGAGATGAGGCCTATATGGTGCTACAGGATGGGCACGTCCTTTGCTATCGGGGCTTGGCAGACAGAAGAGAACTGGGAGTGGGGTTTCTAATTCACAGAAACATAGCTGGCAACATAGAGGAATAATATAGCATTAATGAAAGGGTGGTAGGTATCGTAATTAAACTGAATAAAAGATACAAGATGAAGGAAGTACACGTTTACGCGCCTACATCCAGCCATAATGGGGCTTCAGTTGAAAGCTTCTATGAAGACGTGGAATCAGCAATGAGGAAGGTAGAAACACAGTATACTATAGTGATGGGCGACTTTAATGCAAAGATAGGAAAGAAGCGGGCTGGAGACCAGGCAGTAGGAGATTACGGCATCGGTACTAGAAACGCCAGAGGAGAGCTACTAGTAGAATTCGCAGAACGCAATTATTTACGGAGTTTGAATACCTTCTACCGAAAACGAGGAAACCGCAAATGGACATGGAGAAGCACTAATGGCGAAAATAAGAACGAAGTAGACTTTATAATGAGAGCACACCCAGGCATCGTGCAGGATGTGGAAGTGGTTGGCAAAGTACGATGCAGTGGTCATAGAATGGTGCGGCCTGGAATTCGCCTAGAATTGAAGAAGGAACGACAGAAACTGATACGCAAGAAGCCAATCAATGAGCTAGCACTGACAGGGAAAGTACAGGAATTCAGAGTGTCGCTTCAGAACAGGTACTCGGCTCTTAGTGAGAAAACCAACCTTAGCAAGATTACAATGATTGATAATCTGACGAGTATCATACGGAGTGTGCAGTGGAAGTTGGAGGCAGGGTATACCCTGCCTCCAGTTAGACAGGACAGTTAGATAGTTAGACAGGACACTGGCAAGCTTTCCCACGAAACGAAGAACCTAATTAAGAAGCATCAAATCATGAAAGCCTCAAGCACAACAGACAAAAAAGAACTGGCAGAGCTTTCGAATTTGATTATTAGGCGTAAGGTATGTGATGTGAGAAGGTATAACATGAAGAGAATTGAACACGCTCTGAAAAACGGAGGAAGCGTCAAAGCAGTGAAGAGGAAACTTGGGATAGGCAAAAGTCAGATGTATGCACTAAGGGACAAAGAAGGCAAAATAACTAACTATATGGATAGGATAGTTAAAATAGCGGAAGAGTTTTACAGAGATCTGTACAGTAGCCCAGACAACCACGACCTTAATACTATAAGAACTAGCAGTAACCCAGATGACACCCCACCAGTAATAATAAAAGAAGTCAGAAAAGCTTTGGAGAGCATGCAAAGAGGCAAAGCTGCTGGTGAGGATCAGGTAACATCAGATCTGCTGAAAGATGGAGGACAGATGGAGGACAGCCACCCTGTTTACGAGGTGTCTCCTGACGGGAAAAGTACCAGAGTCTTGGAAGAACGCTAACATCATCTTAATACATAAGAAAGGAGATGACAAGGACTTGAAGAATTACAGGCCGATCAGCTTTCTCTCTGTAGTATACAAGCTATTTACAAAGGTAATTGCTAACAGAGTAAAGAAAACATTAGAATTCAATCAACCAAAGGAACAAGCAGGATTTCGAACAGGCTACTCAACAATTGACCACATTCATACTATCAATCAGGTAATAGAGAAATGCTCAGAGTATAACCAACCACTATACATATCCTTCATAGATTACAAGAAGGCGTTTGAATCAGTAGAAATATCAGCCGTCATGCAGACACTGCAGAATCAGGGCGTAGATGAAGTATATATAAACATTCTGGAAGAAATCTACAGGGGATCAACTGCTACCATAGTGCTTCATAAAAAAAGCAACAGAATACCAATCAAGAAGGGTGTACGCAGGGGGACACAATCTCCCCAATGCTATTTACCGCGTGCTTACAGGAGGTTTTCAGAAACCAAGATAGGGAACAGTTAGGGATAAGAGTTAATGAGAATACCTTAGTAACCTGCGCTTCGCCGATGACATTGCATTGCTGAGTAACTCAGGAGACGAATTGCAGCTCATGATTACGGAGTTAGACAAGGAGAGCAGAAAGGTGTGTCTTAAAATTAATCTGCAGAAAATGAAAGCAATGTACAACAACCTCGGAAAGGAGCAGCGCTTCGAGATAGGTAATAGTGCACTTGAAGTTGTAAAAGACTATGTGTACTTAGGGCAGGTAATAACCGCAGAGCCGAACCACGAGATTGAAGTAACTAGAAGAATTAGAATGGGGTGGAGCACATTCGGCAAGCACTCCCAAATTATGACAGGTAGATTGCCACTATCCCTCAAGAGGAAGGTATATAACAGCTGTATCTTGCCGGTACTTAGCTACGGAGCAGAAACCTGGAAACTCACAAAGAGGGTTCAGCTTAAATTGAGGACGACGCAGCGAGCAATGCAAAGAAAAATGGTAGGTGTAATGGTAGGTAGAGACAAGAAGAGAGCAGAGTGGATTAGGGGACAAACGGAGGTTAAGGATATCATAGTTGAAATAAAGAAGAGGAAATGGACATGGGCCGGGCAGGTAGCACGTAGACAGGATAATCGCTGGTCAATAAGGGTAACTATTTGGATTCCCAGAGAAGGGAAGCGGGTTAGGGGGAGACAGAAGGTTAGGTGGGCAGATGAGATTAAGAAGTTTGCGGGTATAAATTGGCAGCAGCAAGCACAGGACCGGGTTAACTGGCGGAACTTGGGAGGGACCTTTGTCCTGCAGTGGACGTAGTCAGGCTGATGATGATGATGATGAAGAAGAAGAAGATGATGGAGCCCCTTCTTATACTGTTATATTGCTCGGCCTTCACGGTATTCGGAAAAAGTACATGGCAGTCCGCCATGCCGACATCAATACACTGCCCATTCGTGAGTATTCCTGCCAAAAATCACGAAATTTATTGAAGAGTGTAAAACTAAAGACCGAATTCCAGAGTAGCTTCAATATCTTAGCCAATTATTCGTATAAAGGAACTCTAGTCCCTATGTAACCATTTTGTTTGTTATTACTGTATGTATTGTTTATGCACTGTATTATTATGTATGATGTACAAAACTAAATAATAAAGAAAAAGAACTGGCGTTGCTCAGAGGTAGAATACTTGGCGGCCACGCTGTGAACCCGGATTCGAGCCCCACAGTGTTTTGACGTTTTTTATTTCCTAAGATTTTTTCTTATTTCTTAATATTCGATATGAAAATTAGCAATGAACATATATTGTGAAAGTAAATCTAATCGAATTGAAGATTTCAGGAAGTTTCACGAGTGTGACCACAGTCATAATTTACGACGCATAAGTTCCAAGAATGATACGCTTCGTACAAATTACGGTACACGGTACACAAAAACTAACTTACCGAATTCAGCACCTCCTTAATGAACAACCCACTGTGATTATATCAACTGAACAAAGTTCGTCTATTTATGTCTTCGAAAAGAAGATACACACATTCCTCCTAAACTTTAATACCTCGTCTGATAAATCTTTTCATTTATGTAGTTTGCATATCGAGCCCATACCTAACCTTTTATTCATTCTCTTTTATTTTGGCTGCCAGCGTTGTGCATAAATAGTCTCTCATTTTTTAATGTGCTAATAGCAATTAGGTACATTTTTGTCAAATGGCTTGATGTCTGAAAAATTGCTGTTTGATTGTATTGTATAAATAAAATTTTGTACTGCTATATAAAAGCGCTTATGTATGTGTGTACACAGATAGTTGGCGCTTTGTCAGACTTTCGTTGCCTTTGCGCTAATCCCCGAGGCAAAGTGTGTATACGTGCTGTCTGAAGTAAATAAATAAAAACTTTCATGTCATAGTGGTTACGCACTCCGGCGGGGGCGGCAAGCAACTACGGCACCGCGCGTGACTCATGTTGTGATCTCGCAATAGCTTTCGCGGTAAGAGGCAGGAGGTACAGAGGTAATTATGTGGTGACGTACGGCGCGGCACACTTGCTTTCTTTAGTTAGGAGGTATGGTAATATTCTGCGCTTCTCGTACCAGAACCGCGAGGGGTTCATTGAAAACCATAGCACAAGAGAGAGCTAACTCTGTGATTTGCAGCACAGCGACGCCTTTCACAGCGTGTGAAGCTTCTCCAGTCTATCGCAGTTGTCGTGTCCAGTAGATGTTGTCTTTTTACGGACAATGAGGCCATAGTCCGTGAAGAAATCATCAACAATAATGGCAGATAAAACGTCAGCAACCATGCCTCATCAGCGAAATGGTGTTCGTCGTCCCAAGTTGAGAGTGAGTGAGCGTTGTCGAAATACTGGAATGCGGGTTCTATTTAATGCTTCCAAGCACACTATTGGAGTCTGGGCGCGATCCATGTAACATGTGGAATGCTGACCTGTGCGCCCATGTCGATTAGAAAGCGTTGCCCAGTCACCTTGCCGTTGATATAGAAGAGGCGACATGGGGTGGGCCCATGACCGCTCAGCGCCGCTAGCAGTCGGCCGGGCGGTTTTCCAACTAAGCGTAAGAGATGAGACAGCGGCGTGTGCGGGAACCAATATGACGGGGACACCAGCAGATTTTGCACTGTTGTGGATGACCGTTGCACTGGCTCTTGATGGATGTGCAGCGTTGAGAAAGTAGGGAACGACGTCGATTTGGAGAAGGAGTAGTGCTCCTGCGTGTGGTGGCAACGAGAAGCTTCTCCAGTCTATCGCAGAACTCAGCGACAGGAAGTGAGGTCGATGCTAGCTAAGGCAGGTTTGTCAGTGAAGGCGTGATGTCATGCATTGTTGAAGTCGGAAGTGCAGCTGCGATTACGGGAAGTGGATCGGCAAGACGCATAACATTGTCAGCTAATGTATAGAGCTCTCACAAATTCTCAGTTGAAGCACTGGTCAGCACCATCTCGACTTGGGTGGGCAAGCGCTTAAGGAATAGCTCGCGCACTAATGCACTATCTGTTGCGAAAGCGCGTAGATTGAGAAGAATAAAGAATGGGCGCAACAGATGAAGCGCATTCGGCAAGAAAAAGCAAAACATCATGAAGAAAAAATGAAACTTTTGAGCCGCTTTCTGGGCTTAGACAATGAATTATTCAGTGGCCTAAAATACTATTAGCATGTTTAAATAAAATGTGCAGTGCAAAACATGTGCTTGTGTATATAAAGGGGGCTGCCCGTTGGTGCACACATACAGCATCTGCCTAACCTCCCTGTCCTTCCTCATTTATTCCTCCTTCTCCTCCTCCCAACTACTGTGGGAACTAAAGGGCTAGTTCAGACAAAACAGAGAATTATGGTGTTATTTCCCACAATCACTTCGCATCAGCTTAGTCAAGACCTTTGCACGCTCAATTTCGCCAAGATTGTGCAAAGCTGGCTCCTCATCAGTTTTATCACTGTGGTTATCAGTGCAGTTCTCCCACTGAATAGCATTGGGTGCTCCATCATCATAATTATCTGGCTCTTCATCACCGTAATCGATGCACAAGTTATGAAGGATACAGCACCTTATGATAAACTTATTGAGCCAGTGGATAGTGTGCAACTCCAGGTACATGAGCTGCCTGAAGTGCTTCTTGAGTGTGCTGAATGCATTTTCAATGAGCACTCGTGTGCCTGAAAACTTAAAATTGAAGCCTTTTTGTTGCTTATTCATTGCACCGTAATCCCTGTATGGTGTCAACAGGTACTCTCGCAGCGGATATGCTGCGTCCCCTAATATATGATAACGGCCCTGACATACTGAAGCTATGTTCTTTGAAAGAGGCGATAAGCTAAACACATGAGAATCGTGCATTTTGCTGGAGGTTCCAGTGAACGCATCGAGGAAGCGCCTCTTGTGGTCACAGACGGCTTGCAGCGTTAGTGAAAGTTAGTGGTGCCTGTTGCAGTATGTGGAGGCAACCTTGTTGGCTGGGCACTATATCTAGACATACGATCCATCTATACAGCCAATAACAGCAGCCATTCCAGGCACCTGCAAGCACGTTGTACACTTCTAATGAGTGATATCATCCATGCCTGAGCAAGAAATGAGCATTTGCGAGAGGTTTTAACAGGAAATACTGGTGCTCAAGCCCATTAACTCACAATCACAGCATACGCTTCATGACTCAGCACAATAAATTTTATGTTAAAGATGCAAAATGCAAACCAAATTCAATTTTGAGAACTAGTTAAGATAACATACATTGCTGTCCACACCATATACTACACGTTTTCTTGCTATCCACCTCTCTTTTTACAATGGTAAAATGGGAGAGAAAACAAAACAAAGCCTGCGTATGTTTCTCCAAAAGGGAGTTGAAGTACGTAATTGCAATTTAATTCTTAAATTTAAAACCAAACCTCGCCCATATTGTACCGTAGATCTGAACAGAAATGACAAAGCATGCAGCATCATCCGCATGCAAGGAATCGACTGTAACTGCAGGAGAGACTTAAGTTGAATGTTTTGAACACAACTGGATGAAGCTCGGTATTATTATCGTGACCTATCACATTTTTCTTAAAGTCCCACCTCAGCGTAAAATTGAGCTTGAAATAACCCACAATAAAATGTGCACTTGTGTTTGTGATATGATCAATATAGCTTGGCCGGCCAATATTATTGGTCCTCACGATAAATAAAATCAAAACAAACCTTCTCAAAACTGCTAGTGAGGTTCTCCAAGTCAGCGGGAAACTTGATCACCGACGGTCCCAGCGTCATCAGGAACTGCGCTACTCTCTGAAGAACTCTGTACACGGTGCTTTCTGACATGTCGAAACGGCTTGCCACGTCTCGCATGCAGGTTTTGTTGGCTGCGTACGTGCGCAGGGGGATTACAGGTACCCGAAAGAAAAAAAAACAGCTTCAGATCACACTGAACTGTAAGCAACGGGCTCAAAGTCAAATGCGTTCTTGTGCAGGCATCGTACAAAGAAAAAAAAGGGGGGGGGGGGGGGTGAAGGTGGGGAGGTGTAACTAACCAGATAAATATCAAGACATGTGTTTCCGCGGATTTCGCTTGAACTCCTCCGTCTGTGCTCGAAGGGCACATTGAGCAGACAGCAAACTCCGCGACCAACTTTTCGGCCACAGGTCGAGCCAGCCTAAAGTGCCTCCGGAACTGCTCAAAAAAAGAAACCAACGAAAACACCACAACGTGTTAAACCTTGAGCATAATGCTTTCTTTCTTTTTTCTATTTCTTTACCTCGTGTTCCGAGTACTGCCGAACGACGTCCTCGATGAAACCGACGACTTTGGGCATCTTCGCGGGAATGCGGAACAACTTGTTGAATTCCCGCTCGTGAGCGCGAGCTTTAGCGTCGCTGTCACTGTCCGACGAATCACGCGTGTCGGTACTTGAGCTTTCAGACTCAGAGCTGTCGCTATCGAGTAGCAGAAGCATTGCCGCACGCTTTGCCGAGGTAGCCGAGCCGTCCATGCCATCTGCCATTATCAACACAACTCGCGCCACGCCAGCCGCACTCCAAGCAGGCAAACGTGTTAAAGGAAATGCGTCACGCTGAGTTCCGGTCCACTCCACCGATTTCGGCGGAGCAGTTTTTCCTGCTCCACGGAGGGACTCCTGCTCTAAATCCCCTCCGGCTCTCCCATTGGAACTTTTGACTCTCGCCCTCACTCTGTCATTGGAACACACTTGCTCTGAAAGGAGCAGAAAAACTTGCTCCGACTCCGCCATTGGAATTCAACATTCAAGAAATTGAAGCTATCTGTGTTCTTAAACTAACAATACGTTCTAGATCAGATGACCCATGGTTCACGGGAGACGTAAAACGCGCCCTGAAGAACAAGAAACGGGTTTACAGAAAAGCAAGTCGCTTTAACTGTCTCCAAAATTGGGAAGCTTACAAAAATATTTCACCTGAGGCACACAGTATCATTTTTCAAGCGAAAGAGAAATACTTTAACAAAACGCTACCTTACATCATGAAAACGGACCCTAAAAAATTTTGCAATATCGTGAACTCCGAAAGCACCTACTCAACAGCAGTATTTGTGAAGGAAGACGGCAGCACCTTATCTGTAGAACACTCCACTGAAAAATTTGGTCAACAAACATTTCACTACGGTATTCACTGACGAACTTCCACTGGATGATTCTCTTTCACTGTCACAACTGCCCATTGCATACCCTTTTCCAGCAATCCTAATAACAGAGCACGGGGTAGCTAGCGCTACCACTCGCCTTCCCCTTAAAACCAGTCCCGGCCCCGATGGCATCAGCGCCAAACTACTTAATTTAACCTATAAACATTCAGATAAGTTACTTGCATTCATTTTCCAGCAATCCCTTGATTCGCGTTGTATACCAGATGACTAGAAATTAGCTAATGTGGTACTCATCTTCAAGTCCGGCAACAGCCATCACCCCAACAACTATAGGCCGATTTCACTCACGTCCATCTCGTGTAAGTTACTAGAGCACATCATACACTCCGAGGTCATGCGTCACCTTAACCGTAACTATTTACTTCTCCAAACCTAACATAGTTTTCGAGAAAAGTTATCATGTCAGGCTCAGCTTTTTTGAACTCATGACAGACCTGCACACAACTCTTGATATGTCTACCTCCATCGATGCGCGTGGTTTGTTGTCAGTTTCTTAAATGACACGCTTGTCAGCATTATCATGTTTGCATTAGTCATATACTATCATCACACATTGACGTCACGTACCACCAAATATGTTATACGTGGAGTAAGATAAATGGCCGTGAGTGCATCATGAAGCGCCCAATATACCTCCAAAGTAGTATTCACGCGCACGCACGCTGGGCACAGCGACGCTACGTTAGCCGAACGCGAGCACTTTTTAGTCTGACGCCAGGCGCGACCAGCGTCCGTCGGCGCGGCTCGATGGCAACCGGCGCAAAATGTGACATGCTGTGTTTCGCGCCCATTCTTTACCCGGACAACACTGCGTCTCTCTTTTTTTGCAACGGAGGGACGCCGGACGCACTGAAACGTGCACGCGTCAAAAAAACGCAGCGCGCCGCGCGCCTGTGAGTATATGGCAGGACCGGCGCCTGGCGTGACAATGCCGTCGTCACGTGACGAAATGAACCCGGCGAGCACGCGTACCGCGTCACGTCGAAGTGTATTGACGCCTTGACTGTGAAATGTAGTTATGTTCTCCCATGACACGGATCTCAAGATTATCATGTTTGCACCAGTCACATACCTTCGTCATCCATTGGCCTCACGTAATACCACATTTGGCATATCTGGAGCTAGCAAAATGGCCGCGAGAGCATCATCAGTGTGGCAGGTAGTCATGTTTTCACCTGACGCACATGTGATTATCATGTTTGGATGTGTCATTTACCTATATCGTCCATTCGCTTCACGTAATACCGAGTTTATACATGTGAAGCTCGGGAAACGACCGCGAGCGCATCATGAGCATAGCATGTAGCCACGCTGTTGCATGACACGCATCTCATCTTTATCATGTTTGCACCAGTTCATACCTTCGTCATCCATTCACGTCTTGTAATGTCAAATTTGGTATAAGTGAAGCTAGCGATATGGCCACCAGTGCATCATGAGCGTGGTACGTAGGCATGTTGTTACATGACACGAATCTAAGGACTGTCATGTTTGCACCAGTCACATACCTTCGTCATTCATTCACGTACCGTAATACCAAATTTGATATATGTGACACTAGGGAAGCGGCCGCAAGCGCATCATGAGCGTGGCACGTAGTCAAGTTTTCACATGACACGCCCCTCATGATTTTCATGTTAGGGGCTGTCACTTGTGTTGACCATGCAATCATGCCGTAACATAACCAGTTTTGAAACATGCCATGTGAACGAAACCACCGCAAGATGTGCAGGAGCATAAGTTGTAAATCATGACATTCATGACATACGCGCCACGATTTTCATGTTATGACTAGTCAAACATTTTCTTCAGGCAGTCATGTTTTGTCATAGCAAGTTTGGTATCGATATCGTTATTGAAACGGCCAGGAGAGCAAAAAGTTGGAAGCGGCTAGATAGATAGATAGATAGATAGATAGATAGATAGATAGATAGATAGATAGATAGATAGATAGATAGATAGATAGATAGATAGATAGATAGATAGATAGATAGATAGATAGATAGATAGATAGATAGATAGATAGATAGATAGATAGATAGATAGATAGATAGATAGATAGATAGATAGATAGATAGATAGATAGATAGATAGATAGATAGATAGATAGATAGATAGATAGATAGATAGATAGATAGATAGATAGATAGATAGATAGATAGATAGATACGCTCAAAGTCACCGACGTTCGCTCAGAAATGTTTCGCATTTAAAAAACCAGCACCACAACCAATGAACACAATCTTGCTCTTCACAACAGCATTCACGTCTTCGAGGAAGCTGGGCTGCAAGTGCGTGTCACCTTTATTATTTTAGGGTCACTTTGAACATATGTACAAAGCTAAAGCGATTGAGTGCAGCACTATGAGCTTTGGCGCATCTTTCTGTAAGCTCGCATGAGCTTTACACAGGTAATTCGGACAAAACAGTTCTGGATGTTGTTCATAAACTGTCACAAGGCACAAATAAATGTTGGGAAAGCTGTTGATGCCTCTCACTGTGGGGGTGTCCATTTCGAAATGCAATCAGTAATTTCCGACGATTCACATGCCAACTATGAAGTGATCGTGAGTCGTACAGCAGTGGGTAAATTTAGATTGATTCGGGCTTCCAGGGGTTAAAACAAATGACATTGTAGCATCGCAGGAGACAAGACTGCTTGTCGAAACATTTGCTCTGACTCCTCATGTTCATAGATTTTTCATATTTTCAAGCTTCCATCTTTTAAGGGTCAGTTTAGTTCACCTGCACCAGTGGGAACTCGTTCACAGCTGTGCATTGGAAGTTCAAAACTTGTGCAGCACAAATTCAGCAGTGCGGTATCACAAGTGAATGACAAGGTGCCGACTAGGTGGAATCCTTGTTTTTGTTCGCTTAATTTAATGAGGTGCAAACATCTTGGCAAAACACGCCGCGTTTTGTAAAGGTGAGTACGGTGCCTACGTGTAATGCTATGTTGTTTTGTGAAGCGGTGCGTGCGGCTGCACCAAACCAGCGCCGTCAGAGTAGGAGGTGCAGAAAAATCATGAACTATTTTTGGTGCTCTACATCTCCTGCGCTTTTTGAAATAAATGGCATGGTTTAGAAGATTCTATTGCTGCATCATTTAACGAATGAAGAGGTGCAGCCCTTTGTAAAATGGATCATGTGATGCAGGTGAATCGAACAAACCCTTACGCACTCAAGCGTCTTAGCATTTCACCCCCATCGAAATATGGCCACTGTGGCTGGGATCAAGCCTGTGTTGTTCAGCTCAGCAGCGCCACACAATCCAACAGTGGTACAGTTTGTAACGGTATTGATGAGTCGATTCCAAGTCACGATAGACAGCCGATGCTTGGGGCCAATCTAAAGCGCCCCTCCACGATAGGCACGGTAAAACATTCACAAATACAGCAATGCATAGGTGAGGTTCCGGATGACCTGTTGTAGTGGACATTCAGATGTTTCAACGTGCTTGTAGAGTGGACATTCGGGGGTAGTCATCCTGTCGTTGCATATGATTCTGCAAAAGCAAGTAACATCATCAGGCATCAATGCATAAAATTTACCAAAATAAACAAATAAACTAGGTTAACTAGTGAACAGCAGTATTTTATACATATGTGTAATGGTAGCTCATAACACGTGTATCACTCAGGGCTGCTTCTTCACAAGGCATGTCATGTAGCAGGCTCCTTGCCCATTGTACACAGCTGCTTCCATGTCAGATGGGCAAAGAGGCTGTGGTAGAAAAATAAGTATTTCTGGTTTATCGAACGCTTTCTTTGTCACGCTATAGCAAAACCACACCCATAACTATGTGACGTTTCTCAAATGCGACTGCGGCAAACTATAAACTCGTAGGTTTTTTTTTTACAAATATATGGGCTAGCTTAGAGGACACATGCGAGGCGACAGTGATTTATTTGCCTTCTTTCATCACAACAGCCTGGTTGGTGTTACCTGGAGATAGAATTTCAGAATTAACTATTAAGTCAGCGACTCGTTCGCACGTGAAGCGGTGCCGCGAGCAACGCACGTTTTCCCAGTGAAGGATTGAGACGTTAAAAAATTGAAATTTAATATTGCAATGCACTGTCACCGTGTGACGCCTACGCAGTCATTGGCAAAAAAAACACATATGTTGAAAAGGGCTAGCTAGCCCAGCAAGCAACCGTCCGTGAAGAATTGGCAGATCGAACGTACAGTAGGAATCGATGATATGAGAAGCATGAATAAGAAATGTTGATATGTCACTTTAAAATCAGCACATCATTACGAGGTGGAGATAAATGATGCCCTAAATGACTTCCGTGTCAGGATTATCATGTTTGGATGTGTCGTTTACCTTCATCGTCTATTCACGTAAAGTGGTAACAAGTTTAGTATATGTGAAGCTAGCGAAACTACCGCGAACACGCTTTGAGCGTGGTATGTTGTCATATTTTAGGGGCGAAGCTCTGTATAACGACACCCATTCGTCCCTCGTAGCCGTTGTATGTAACAAGTATATCATTTTCATTTCCAAGGTGGTGCCGGTGAGAGATTTCTTGTGTGCGTTGTTTAACAATAAAAAATAGTGCTCAACGTACATGCCAATGGCTGCTAACGGGGAATGAGAGACAGGAGCATTCAGCTTTTAGTTAACGCCCACGCTGCGATCCCTATTAGCAGTCATTGGCATGTACATTGAGCACTATTTTACAACAAAAGGATTGCTACGTTATACTCGCTGGGTGTAACATCCTTAGTTTTAGAAAGGTTTAGCGAACGTTGAGCCGCAGTGCCACGAATACAATGAACTACTATATACCATGAATGAACTCGAGCTGGTTAAAGGTGGGAAGTAGATACTAAGCGCAAGCCGTAAGAACGTAAAAGCCGAATTCTCCTGTCTGTCATTTCCCATTAGCAGCTATTGGCATGTACATTGAGCACTATCCGACAATAAAGGGTTGCTACGTTGTACTTGCTGGGTGTAACCTCCTTAGTTTTCGAAAGGTTTAGCGAGCGTTGAGCCGCAATGCCATGAATACAATGAACTAGTATATACCATGAATGAACTGGAGCTGGTTAAAGGTGGGAAGTAGATACTAAGCGCAAGCCGTAATAACGTAAAAGCCGAATTCTCCTGTCTGTCATTTCCCATTAGCAGCTATTGGCATGTACATAGAGCACTATCTGACAATAAAGGATTGCTACGGTGTACTCGCTGGGTGTAACCTCCTTAGTTTTAGAAAGGTTGAGCGAGCGTTGAGCCGCAGTGCCATGAATACAATGAACTACTATATACCATGAACTCGAGGTGGTTAAAGGTGGGAAGTAGATACGAAGCGCAAACCGTGAAAAAGTAGAAGCCAAATTCTCCTGTCTCTCGTTCCTAATTACTAGCCATTTGCATGTACATTGAGCACAATCTGACAGGGAAAGGTTGCTACGTTATACTCGCTGGGCGTAACATCCTTGGTTTTAGAAAGGTTTAGCGAGCATTGGGCCGCAGTGCCATGAACACAGTGAACTAGTATATACCATGAACTCAAGGTGGTTTAAGGTAGGAAGTAGACCCGAAGCGCAAGCCGTAAGAAAGTGTGCGTGTGCCACCATCAATTTAGTCGTTCGAATTACTGCTGGACGGCGGTGCTTCTATATGGGAAATATATGATGAAAAGATACGAGATAGTGGTACTTGGAGTGGTAAATAGATGCACGAACAGACACACAGACAGATGCGTGGATGGACGCATGAACGGACGCAGGGGTGGATGCATGGACGAACGCAGGGACGGACGCAAGAACAGACGCACACACGGATGGGCGGATGGACGCATGGACGGTCACACAGACGGACTAATGGACGGACGGAAGCAAGAACGAATGGACGGACGAATGCTTCGCCCCACTCTCCATCATGCACTCCGTGGATACATGACACACGTGTCAAGATTATCATGTATGCAGCAGTCATATATTTCGTCATCCATTGACGTCACGTAACATCGAATTTGGTATATGTGGAGCCAGTAAAACAGCCATGAGCGCATCATGAAGGGCCCAATATAATCCAATGTAGCGTTGACGCACGTGCACGCTGGGCACAGCGAAGCTACGTTAGCGAAACGCGAGCACTCTGTAGTCTTACGCCAAGCGCGACGAGCGTCCGTCGGCGCTGCCCCACGGCAACCAGCGCGAAATGCGACATGCTGGATTTCGCACCGATTCATTACCCAGACAACAATGCGTCTTATTTTCTGGATGGAGGGACGCTGGACGCGCTGAAACACGTATGCGTCAAAGCGACGCAGCGCGGCGCGCACCTACGTGTATGTGGCCGGACCGGCGCCTGGCTTGGTAACGCCGGCGTGACGCGACGACGAAATAAACACCTGCGAGCACGCGCACCGCGTCAGGTTGAAATGTATTGGCGCCTTGACTGTGGCATGTGGTCATGTTCTCACATGACACGCATCTCATAATTATCATGTTTGCACCAGCCACATACCTTCATCATCCATTAGCGTCACGTAAAACCAAGTTTGGTACATGTCAAGCTAGCGAAACGGCTGTGAGCGCATCATGAGCGTAGCATGTAGTCAAGACACGCATCTCATATTTATCATGTTTGCCCCAGTATCATACCTTCGTCATCCATTCACGTCCTCTATTATCAAATATGGTATAAGTGAAGCTAGCAAAACGGCCGCCGGCGCATCATGAGCGTGGCATGTAGTCATGTTGTTACATGACACGCATCTCGTAATTAACATGTTTCACCAGTCACATAGCTTCGTATGTGACTACCAAATGTAGTATATGTGACGCTAGCAAAACGGTCGTGAGCGCATCGTGAGCGTGGCATGTAGTCATGCTGTTGCATGACGCGGATGTCAAGATTTTGATGTTAGGGTCTGTCGCTTGTGTTCGTCATGCAATTGTGTCATACCATACCAGTTTTGCAACATGCCATGTAAACGAAACCACCTCAAGAGCTGCAGGATCATGAAATGTAAATCCTGACGGTCATGACATACATGTGAAGATTTTCATGTTATGGCTAGTCAAATATGTTCTTCATACAGTCATGTTATGCCACGTTTTGTATCGATACCATTATCAAAACGGCCAGGAGAACTAAAAGTCGTAGGCGGCTAGATAGATAGATAGATAGATAGATAGATAGATAGATAGATAGATAGATAGATAGATAGATAGACAGACAGACAGACAGACAGACAGACAGACAGACAGACAGACAGACAGACAGACAGACAGACAGACAGACAGATAGATAGATAGATAGATAGATAGATAGATAGATAGATAGATAGATAGACAGATAGATAGATAGATAGATAGATAGATAGATAGATAGATAGATAGATAGATAGATAGATAGATAGATAGATAGATAGATAGATAGATAGATAGATAGATAGATAGATAGATAGATAGATAGATAGATAGATAGATAGATAGATAGATAGATAGATAGATAGATAGATAGATAGATACGCTCAAAGTCACCGAGGTTCGCTAGGAAATGTTTCGCATTAAAAAAAATGGCGGCATATCCACGGAGTGAATAATGGAGAGTGGGGCGAAGCATTCGTCCGTCCATGCGTCCGTCTGTGTGACCGTCCATGCGTATGTTCGTGCGCCCGTCCCTGCGTTCGTTCATGCATCCGCCCCTGCGTCCGTTCATGCGTCCATCCATGCATCTGTCTGTGTGTCCGTTCCTCCACTTATTCAACACTCCAAGTCCCACCATGTTGCATCTTTTTATCATATATTCCCCATATAGAAGCACCACCATTCAATGGACATTCCAAGGACTAAACGAGAGGTGGCGCACGCACACTTTCTTACGGCTTGCGCTTCGGGTCTACTTCCTACCTTAAACCACCTTGAGTTCATGGTATATACTAGTTCACTGTGTTCATGGCACTGCGGCCCAATGCTCGCTAAACCTTTCTAAAACCAAGGAGGTTACGCCAAGCGAGTATAACGTAGCAACCTTTTCCTGTCAGATAGTGCTCAATGTACATGCTAGTGGCTGCTAATGTGAAGTGAGAGACAGGAGGATTCAGCTTTTAATTTCTTACGGCTTGCGCTTCGGATCGGCTTCCCCCCTTTAACCAACTAGAATTCATTCTTGGTATATACTAGTTCATTGTATTCATGGCCCTGTGACTCAACGCTCGCTAAACCTTTCTAAAACTAAGGAGGTTACACCAGGCGAGTATAATTTAGCAACCCTTTCTTGTCCGATAGTGCTCAATGTACATGCCAATGGCTGCTAATGGAAATCATAGCGTGCGCGTTGACTAAAAGCCGAATGCTCCTGTCTCTCATTCCCCATAAGCAGCCATTTGCATGTGCATTGAGCATTATTCTTTATTGTTAAACAACGCACAGAATAAATCTCTCACCGGCACCACCTTGAAGGTCAAATGTTATACCTATTTTGGGTATGTGCCACTGGTGGTTACGTACTACGAGGGACGCACAAGCCACGCCGTAAGGAGCTTCGCCCCTAAAAAAGCATGTCACACTGGGCTGCGCACAACATGGCCCGAGCCTCACCAATCAGGTGACCAATTTTTTTCTGCTCACCCTTTGCGTATTCACACAAAGGCACTCCACAAGGAGCGATCATCTTCCTCTGAAAAAGGAACTACCTAAAGCTCAGGTGCGTCACCTAGCCAAAGGAAACAATGTTCTATGATGTGCTTGTTAACAATAAAAATGTTTTTCTTTCGAATCAAAACAAGACCCGAAACAGTTCTTATAATGCATTGTTGTAAACAGATAATGAGTCAATACTCGGGAATTCATTGCATGACCAGTGTGCAGAAATTATAATGTTTTCCACCAGATACCGCTCGTGATTCTCGTCTCTGAGTTTGAATATGCGTCAGCAGAAATAGCTAGAAGAAGCCATGCAGGTCACCAATGATGGGGCTTCATTCACAAATCAGTGCTTGAAGAAATCATGGTTCGCCGGTGACGGTGTTGTGAGCGATGGCTTACAACTCAGTTCAGCATTTCACTCTTCTACCGCTTCACATTTATAATATGTTTCAGTGCCGTCACGAGCTCACTTTCGGCACCCTGTTGATATTTCAGTTGAGTCGCGCACCCACGTAGGCATCATATAATTCCAGAAGCTAATTAACTTCTTTTTTGTTCACCATTTGATGCCATGCACGAGCAACAAAAGATGATTTAAATGTTTCACATTGCCCGTGCGTGTGATTGATTGCTGTCTCTGCGCAGCGCATTGCCGCCTTGGGTGACGTGGATGGATAACGCGATTGATATGGCTGTACCCATCAGATCGGGCGGTGGCTAGCGCCACCAAGCCGTATTACTTTGTGAACCAAAAACTAGATTTAGTTTTTCCTTTAAAAAGTGAGGTTGAGGACTACTACATTGAAGTGAAGGGTATAATTTTCACTTGTGCCTTGACTTTAGCCACCAATCAGATAGCCTCCTTCTAGGTGCAGAAGACTGAGGCGCAAAAAACATATCGTGAAGCAGAAAGAGCAGAAGAAAATCTTCTTTTCTCTTCTGCTCTTCCTGCTTCTCGGGTCATCGACAACGAAACCAGAGACGTGAGAGCCATTCTGTGCCTAGATCTAGAAAAAGCGTTTAACATCCACCACTCATTCATACTCGAAGCAATTTCCAAGCTTTGTCTAGGGAAACCCTTCTATGACTACGTATGGTCCTTTCTTACAGATCGGAAAGCCGTGATGAAGATTGCAGATATCGAGACCGCAGCAATCGAACTAGAAGCAAGGGGCACGCCGCAAGGGGCAGTGATTTCACCAATGCTGTTCAACATTGCCATGATTGGACTGTCAAAGAAATTATCGAGCATTGAAGGATTGAAGCACAGCATCTACGCAGATGACATAACCATCTGGTGCACAGGTGGAAGCGAGGGGCAAACTGAGAGCGCCCTGCAAGAGGCGATTGACACCGTAGAAGAGTACCTTCGTCCTTCTGGGCTCAAATGCTCCTCGAGTAAGTCAGAACTTTTACTGTATCGGACTGCATGCCGAGGACCGAAGCCCAGGGGATGGAAGCCGTTAAACCAGACAGACATCCACCTTCATACAAATCAAGGGGATGCCATCCAGAGGGTCGACTCCATCAAAGTCCTGGGCATGCTGATAGAGTCTAGCGGCACCAACAGCAAATCTATAGCCAAGTTAGCTTGGAAAACAGACAGTGCGGTGCTTCTCATACGCAGAGTGGCGAACAAAAGAAATGGTATCAAGGAAGACAACCTCATCAGGTTGATGCATGCGTTTGTTCTAAGCCACTTCACGTATGAGGCAGCAATGCACAACTGGTCAAGAGCAGAGTCCGATACACTGAATGTGCTCCTCAGGAAAGTTATCAAGAAGCTCCTGGGCCTACCCATACATACCAGCACCGAGCGTCTGCTTGAGCTTGGCATTCACAACACGCTCGAAGAAATAGCAGAAGCCCAAGAGAGAGCACAGTTTGCAAGGTTATCTACAACAAGGTCGGGGAGAATGATCCTGCAGGAGCTGGGCCAACACCCAATGGCAATCAGACGCAATTACAATGATATCCCCGACAACCTCAGGGAGAATATCACTGTGTCTCTTATACCAAGAAACATGCATCCAGAACACAACGTCGGCAGAAGAGTAGCGAGGGCCCGGACTATACTTCGTCAAGTCTAAACGAGGAACAAGGGGTTGTATTTGTTGACGCGGCTTCCTACGCCAATGGGAAAGCGTTTGTGGCAGTGGTAGTCGATGGGGCTGACCATGTCGTCAACTCAGTGACGGTCAAGACGAAAGACCCAATCATTGCGGAACAGGTGGCCATCGCCTTAGCACTCAAGATGGATAAAATTGAAGTCGTCTACAGTGATTCCATGGCAGCACTACGCGCGTTCGCCAAGGGGACGGCTTCTGAACAAACGTTGAGAATACTGCAAGGCAAGAACATAACGCATCATCTTCTGAGTTGGTTCCCAGCTCACCTTGGGCAAATCAATGATTCCCCTCCCAATCTTAATGAAGCAGCACACGAGACGGCGCGAGAACTTTCCAACCGCGCCTCCTCGGGGATGCGTTCTACCGGTGAAGGGGATAACCGGGAAATTCTTACAACATATAACGACCTCACTAAACATTTATACCTGTCTAGAAAGATTTTCCCTCCACCTCACAAAAATCTAACCCGGCCCCAAGCACTTACATTAGGGCTTTTGCAAACGCGGATGTACCCTACTTTGAAAATGTTACACATCATGTACCCTGACCTATACCCAAATAATCTTTGTCCACATTGTGGGGAAATAGCTTCATTAGAACACATGCTCTGGCAGTGCACCAAATTCGCTCATTTATTGAACATCACCTCTGCCAGGTGGGAGGCGGCAATCCGCAGCTCGTCCTTGGCAGATCAGCTCTGGGCTGTCCACCAAGCCCGCGAGGCGGCTGAGGAGCTTCGCATCTCAGTCCCCACGTGGGAGCTGCCCGCAACACAGTGATCTGTGTTTTGGAGGACCAAATAAAAGTTTATCCAATCCAATTCCTGCTTCTCGATATGTATCTTGCGCCTCAGTCTTCTGCACCAAGTATGCACCAACTTGCCCAAAAACAAGTCCTTTTGGAAAACCTCCTTCTAGTTAATTCTACCCGCTTAAAGTCAATTTTGCCCTCCCGGTCCCTGAACCCCAGTGCTTCCAAAAACTCTGTGCCATCATCCAAACTATAGGGTGAAGCCCTTTACAGAACATTATCAAGTGTTTGGCAGTTTCCTCCTCCTCTTCACACGCACTGCATACCGTGTCTACTCCTTCGTATTTGGTTCGATATGTCTTGGCTGGATATACTTTTATCCTGGCCTCCAAAACTACAGAACTGCCACGAGTATTGTCATAAATCCTTTCCTTGGCAATTTCCTGCTTAAAAGTTCGATAGATCTCGAGTATGAACTTCTTAATCATGCCAATTCTCCACACATCGGTCTCAGCTTCCCTCACCTTATTCTTAGCCAATAATTCTTTTTGGTTTGGCCCTTGCTGTTTTCTAAGTATTTACAAAAGAATCTTCTGGTGCGCTTCCTTCATTTTGTATCGACATTCTTTATGTAAAGTAGCTGAATACTTACCTAGCCGAAAGCTCCTATCCCATTGCTCTTATTCGATTCTCAAATTTTATCTTGCTGCTAGCTTCCATGCCCTCAAATGATGTCCATCCCGTATCCCCTTGTACTTCCTGATTTGGTGTATTCCCGTGAGGCCCTATGTAACCCTACCTATTGTACGTGGCTATATTTCTAATTTTGCTTGAACTTCTGATCTCATGCACAAGACCCCATTGCTGAACGTCAGACTAGGAACCATGACCCCTTTCTATATCCCTCTCACTGCATCATACCTATTTTAAATCCAGTGCCCAGTTTTTCATCACTGCTGCATTCCTGTTAGCTTTACGTATATTTCGTGTTCCCTTAGGTACGTGGTCCCATTGCTTATCCATACGCCCAGATATTTCTATTTATCTGTTTTCTCTAGTGTGACTACCTGTATCCTAGCTCACTACCTTCTTTATCATTAAAAATTATGACTGCTGATTTTTCCTTACTGAAACTGAAATCTAACATATCTTCCTCATTACTGCAGATGTCCATCAATCTGCAATTCTACCTTGTTGACGGCCTCTACCACTATGTCATCGGCGTACATCAATGCTGGAAGTGCCTGTTCATTAAAGTTTTCTTGTTTGACAAAAAAGAGGTTGAAGCCCAGTCCACTTCTTTCTAAATAGGGCTCTAATTCCTGTAGGTACATCATGAATAACAAGGGTGACAAAGGACACCCCTGCCTTGGATACCCAGCTTTAATACGCGTTTTTCCCACTTTATAACTACCTTGTTACCTTTAGAGATGTCCTTTAAAATATTAGTGACTACATCTTTCACGCCTAGTGTGTCCAGTATTCCCTACAATTCCTCTTGAACCACGTTATCGTACGATCCCTTGATATCCAAAAATGCTAACCACAGGGGCCTGTGTTCTTTTTCTGCTATTTCGATGCACTGCGTCAGTGAAAACAGATTGTGTTCCAACCTCCTGTGTTTCCGAAACTCATTCTGCAGTTCCGCCAGCACCCCCTCATCCTCTATCCATGCCTGCAGTCTTTCCTTTATAATCTGCATCGCCAGCTTGTATACCACTGATGTCCCTGTTATAGGACGGTAGTTGTTTATGTCAGCTTTGTCCCCCTTTTCTTTATACATCATGCTCATTCTGCTACGTTTTCATCCATCGGTGACTTCACCACCGATTTTTATTTTGCTCACTAGCTCCCTCAAAGCTTGCTTAGACTTCGGACCTAGTTCTATCAGCATAATTGTAATGCCATCTGGGCCTGTTGGTGTTTTATTAGGAACCCTCTTCTCAGGCCTTTCCCAGTGCCGTTGGAAAATGGAGCCATTGCGCCACTTGATTCATCCTTGTCTATTGTGGTGCAAAGGCACTTCTTTGTTGAAAATTTTCTTTCACCCTTGTTTTTATTCAATCAATAGCTTTGTCTCCTTCTAGCCTAGCACCTTGAGCTGTAGTTATAAACTTCTGCTCTAGGCTTGTCTCCATTCTTAGAAAGTTTAGATGGATAAAAAATTGCGCAGCTGCCTTTCTAATCTTTTTATGTACTTCTGCAAGCAATTGAGCGCCCTTTCTTCTAATCTATTCACTGTTCAGAAGGGATGCTAACTTCTGAGAAATGTTTGCAATTTTCTTTTGGCATCTATCGGTTCACCCCACTGCTTAACATGCCTGTGTTCCCTAGAGGCTTCCTGACGTTTTGCTATGGCTCTCTTAACTTCTTCAAACCACCAACTCTTCGCTTTATGTCTTCTTTTGCGGGCTGACTTGTCACGTGTGTTAGCAAGCTCAAGCTCAAACAGTCTAATTAGATTCGTGTATGTCCGCACTGTTTTATTATCCTCAGTGATTACTTTCTGAATTGGTTCCGTAGCTATTATTATTTGCCATTGTGAATGAAAATTTTCCTATAGTTGCTAATCTCGTCTTCTTCCAATTTTTACTGCTCTTCCAAAATTTAGCTTTATACGTTTGTGATCACTACCCAGACTTCTGGAGCCACGTTCATCAATGTGCATTCCTCTGAGTCTAACATACATCCTATGGGACATCACTGCGTAATCTATAGTCGACTGCAGCCTTCCTACCTCTCTTGTTATTTGCCCTTCACACTTTTCAGTACTGTTGCAAATGATCAAATCATGCCTTTCACACATATCCATGATCCTTTTTGCCTGTTGGGTCAGTATACTCATCTATATCTTCTATGTGCGCATTCATATCCACTAGTATAATTATCTTGAGCTCTCCTTCTCATTCCTCAATGTCCTTTGATATACATTCTACCATTGCCTGGTTTTCCTTCTAGCATTTGCTCCAGCCCACAAGTACAACAGACAGAGGACTGTCGTCGCCCTGCCACTTTTCGTTTTAGCCATAAATGTTCCTTGCACTCCTGCTTGACCCTTCGACAGTCTGTACTTTTATGAATGAATGCCCCGATACCACCACCCCCCTTTCTGCTTACTTCTTTTCTAATACAATATTCCCACGCCTAGTCCGTATTGTTAGGATGTTGTTCCATGTCCCTGAGATGTATTTCTACAAAACCGTACGCTATTGGCTTCTCCTACATTAGCTGTTCTTCTATCCCTTCTCACTTCAGCCTGTTCCTGCCACCCTGCATATTGATATATCCTACGCCTGAATTGGCTCGGCCCTCGTGCATACGTCTTTTTCTGCCCCGGACTCTGCCTGTCTTAGATATTGGTACCACTTTGAAATCGTCTCCATCCATATCACCTGTCGAAGAGTCTCCCAGGTTGTTTTCCTCGTTACTAGCTATCCCGCACCCCGAAAGGCCCGCGTGCCCCCCAAAAAACCTAAAGCGCGTCCTGAAAGTCGCCAACCCACCCCATGACCTAGCCGCCCATTGAAGTGAATTATGTCTCGGTAAAACCACCCCACTTATGCACCTCTTTGTTTCTTTCTACCACATCAAAGCCTTTTTCTCGACTCATCCGCCATATTTCTTGGTTTGCGTTGACAACCCGTCTTTGCATGTGGCCATCCCGCACCGGTTTCTCTAATGGTGTCATGCGTATCACTACCTGTACCTGAAGAGAGGGGGTGCGTATGTCATCGACCATTTTCATCCTTGTGGTCGCTAGTGTTGCTGTATCTTCAAATAGGACATCGTGTAAACTACCTGACATCATCATGAGGTTTCGTCTATCAGCTGTAGTTTTGAGTTATGCACTCGCGTGCCTCACGACTGCTTCAAGCTTGCGTCCTGGAAACGTCCCTACAGCAACCCTCTTGTCAGATCTTACTCTCTCTTTGATTCTTTCTGCGCATCGATTTTAATTCAAGCCCAAGCGATCATCAAATGCCGTGAATATTGAGCTCGCGCGTCCTTCATCTAGGGTACACTAGCACCTGTGACGCCGGCTGCTTTGTCTCCTCTAAGCCCCACCACAACTTCGCTGAAGCTGAGTCTTGCGACCATTGAACCGGTTGAACCTGTTTTCTAAACTTGCTTGCTCCTTCTTCTCTGCCGTTCTGGTTGCTGGTGCCCTACTGTTCTCTGCGTCGGCCGCTCCTTTGTTCACCTCCGCTAGTGCTTCCTCGGCGGATTTCAGCCTTTCTCCCCTAGCTTTCGTTTTCTCTTGCTCTGTCGCCAGCGCAGTCTCCAGCTCGGTGATTCTCACCAGCAGTTCACTCTAGAACACCATTTTTTGCTTCTATTTTTTTTTCGACCTCACATTGCTTACACTTGGCGTCAGCCTCCTCTCTCTTCGCTTTTGCACTTGGGTCCAGTCTCAAACCAAACCCGCATCTTGACCACTTAACAGCCTTTTTAACTATGTTGTTCTGACACCAATTGTTCTTATGAATTGTCTCACTCGATAGTTACAAAACTTGATCCCTGCCCTACGAAAAGGAGACAGTCTAGGATCTACTACAAAAGCTTGCGTGTTCAATGTACGTGCATCTCACCCACGGGGTGGCAGAAAAAAATACACACAGAAACAAACACACACACGCACAAACCAGCAAATACCTGGGTGTTTGATCCCCGCAAAAGCCGTACAATGTAATAGGTGCTACAAAGATTTTTACTGCTGCCTTTTCATAATAAAGGCAAGCTCAAAACGTGAAAGACCGCTTATCTGCGCAGTCGATCCGGAACGCTCCAAAAACACGCATATCCACCGTGCCAGTCTGACACGTTTCGATGGATGTATGGATAACTGGATATGGCTGTACCCTTTAGGTAGGGCGGTGGCTAGCGCCACTGAGCTGTAATACTTAAAGAACCAAAAACTAGATTTATTTTTTTCTTTTAAATAGTCAGGTTGAGGATTCGTACTTTGCAGTGAAGGGTTTATTTTCACTCGTGCCTTGACTTTAGCTACCGATCAGACAACCTCCTTCTAGTTAATTCTACCCGCTTAAAGTCAATTATGCCATCCCTGTCCTTAAACCCTAGTGCTTTGAAAAACTCTGCGCCATCATCCTGAACTGTAGGGTGAAGCCCTTTACAGAACTTTGTCAAGTGTTCGGCACTTTCCTCTTCCTCTCCACACGTGCTGCATACCGTGTCCACCCCTTTGTATTTTGCCCGATATATCTTGTTTGCAATACTCCCGTCCTGGCCCCTATCAGTAGATAACTACCCCGAGTAATATCATAGGTCCTTTCATTGCCAATTTCCTGCATAAAAGTTTGATAGATCTCTAGTGCGGGCTTCTTAATCATGCCCATTCTCCACATGTTAGTTTCCGTTTCCTTCACTTTCTTCTTAACCGAGAGTCCTTTTTGGTTTGGCTACCTGCTGTTTTCTAAGTATTTACCAGTCAACTTCCTGGTTCGCTTCCTCCATTTTGTATCGACATTCTTCATGTACAAGTAGCTGAAAACCTTCCTAGCCAAACGCTCCTCCCCCATTTCTCTCAATCGCTTCTCAAATTTTATCTTGCTGCTAGATTCCCTGTCCTCAAATGATGTCCATTACTCCCTGATTTGGTGTATTCCCGTGAGCTCCTAAAGCAAGCCTACCTATTCCACGTTGCTTACTTTCTAATCTTGCTTGAACTACTGATCTCATGCACAAGAACGCATTGCCGAACGTCAGCCCAGGAACCACGACCCTTTTCCATATTCCTCTCACAACATCACACCCATTGTACTTCCACAGTGCCCTAATTTTCATCACTGCTGCATTCCTGTTACCTTTAATTGTCACATATATTTCGTGTTCCCTTAGGTACTCGGCCCCATTGCTTAACCATACGCCCAGATATTTGTATTTATCTGTTATCTCTGGCACTACCTCCCGTATTCTAAGCTCACTACCTACATTGTCATTCAAAATCATGACTGCTGATTTTTCCGTACGGAATCTGAAGTCTGACCTATCTCCCTCATTACCGCAGATGTCAATCGATCTCTGCAAATCTTGCTTGTTTTCGGCCATTAGCACTATATTATCTGCGTATATCAATGCTAGTAGTGCCTGTTCAATTGTTTAACGAAAGAGAGGTTGACACCAAGTCCATTTCCCTCTAATTTGGCCTCTAATTCTTGTAGGTCCATCATGAATAACAAGAGTGACAGAGGTAACCCCTGCCTAAGCAACCGTTTTACCTCTGTGGGCTTGGATACCTGTTTTTCCCACTTTATAGCTAACTGGATACCTTTATATATATCTTTTAAAACTATATTGACTGCATGTTCTACACCTAGTGTGTCCAGTATTACCCAAAAGTCCTCCTAAACGACGCTATCGTGTACTCCCTTGATATGCGAAAGTGCTAGCCACGGGGGGGTGTGTTCCTTTTCTGCTATTTCGATGCACTGCGACTGCGTCAGTAAGAACAGGTTGTCTTCCAACCTCCTGTGTTTCCGAAACCCATTCTGCAGTTCCCCAAGCCCTCCCTCATCATTTATCTATGCCTGCAGTCTTTCCTTTATAACCTGTATTACCAGCCTGTAGGCCACTGATGTCACAGTTATAGGATGGTAGTTGTTTATGTAAGCTTTATCCCCCTTTCCTTAATAAATCATGCTCATCGTGCGAAGTTTCCATCCATCAAGGACTTCACCATCGATTATTATTTTGCTCACGGCCTTTCTCAAAGTCTGCTGAGACTTCGGACACAATGTACTTATCAGCATAACCGGAATGCCATCTGGGCTTGTCGATGTACTCCTAGGAACTCTCTTCTCAGCCCTTTCCCACTCTCATTGGGAAAATGGAGCCATTGTGCCACTTTATTCATCCTTGTCTATTGTGGTGCATAAGGCACCTATTTGTTGAAGTTTTTCTTTCACACTTGTTCTCACATAATCAATAGCTTCGTCCCTTTCTAGCCTAGCACCTCGAGGTATAGTTATAAACCTCTGCTCTAGGCTCGTCTCATTTCTTACGGAATGTAGATGTTTCCGAAATTTCCCAGCTGCCTTTCCATCTTTTTTATGTACTTCTGCCAGCCATTGAGCTCTCTGTCTTCTAATATTTTCATTGATCAGAAATAATGCATTCCTTTTACAGCTTAGAAAGGTTTACCGATTTTTTTCAACATCTTCTGTCGGTTCCCTCCGCTGCTTTGCTTGTCTGTGTTCTCTTGAGGCTTCCTGACGTTTTGCTATGGCTCTCTTAACTTCTTCAAACCACCAACTCTTCGCTTTGTGTCTTCTTTTGCGGGCTGACTTGTCACGTGTGTTAGCAAGCTCAAGCTCAAACAGTCTAATTAGATTCGTGTATGTCCGCACTGTTTTATTATCCTCAGTGATTACTTTCTGAATTGGTTCCGTAGCTATTATTATTTGCCATTGTGAATGAAAATTTTCCTATAGTTGCTAATCTCGTCTTCTTCCAATTTTTACTGCTCTTCGAAAATTTAGCTTTATGCGTTTGTGATCACTACCCAAACTTCTGGAGCCACGTTCATCAATGTGCATTCCTCTGAGTCTAACATACATCCTATGGGGCATCACTGCGTAATCTATAGTCGTGCAGCCTTCCTACCTCTCTTGGTATTTGCCCTTCACACTTCTCAGTACTGTTGCAAATGATCAAATTATGCCTTTCACACAAATTCATGATCATTTTTGCCTGTTGGGTCAGTATACTCATCTATATCTTCTATGTGCGCATTCATATCCACTAGTATAATTATCTTGAGCTCTCCTTCTCATTCCTCAATGTCCTTTGATATACATTTTACCATTGCCTGGTTTTCCTTCTAGCATTTGCTCCCGCCCACAAGTACAACAGACAGAGGAGTGTCATCGCCCTGCCACTTTTCGTTTTAGCCATAAATGTTCCTTGCACTCCTGCTTGACCCTTCGACAGTCTGTACTTTATGAATGAATGCCCCGATACCACCACCCCCCTTTCTGCTGACTTCTTTTCTAATGCATTATTCCCACGCCTAGTCCGTATTGTTAGGATGTTGTTCCATGTCCCTGAGAAGTATTTCTACAAAACCGTACGCTATCGCCTTCTCCTCCATTAGCTGTTCTTCTATACCTTCTCACTTCAGCCTGTTCCTGCCACCCTGCATGTTGATATATCCTACGCCTGAATTGGCTGGGCCCTCGTGCCTACGTCTATTTCTGGCCCGGACTCTGCCTGTCTTAGATATTGGTACCACTTTGAAATCGTCTCCATCCGTATCACCTGTCGAAGAGTCTCCCAGGTTTTTTTCCTCGTTCCTCGTTACTAGCTATCCTGCAACCCGAAAGGCCCGCGTGCCCCCCAAAAAAGCTAAGGCGCGTCCTGAAAGTCGCCAACCCACCCCATGACCTAGCCGCCCATTGAAGTGAATTATGTCTCGTTGAAAACCACCCCACTTATGCACCTCTCTGTTTCTTTCTACCACATCAAAGCCTTTTTCTCGACTCATCCGCCATATTTCTTGGTTTGCGTTGACAACCCGTCTTTGCATGTGGCCATCCCGCACCGGTTTCTCTAATGGTGTCGTGCGTATCACTACCTGTACCTGAAGAGAGGGGGTGCGTATGTCATCGACCATTTTCATCCTTGTGGTCGCTAGTGTTGCTGTATCTTCAAATAGGACATCGTGTAAACTACCTGACATCATCATGAGGTTTCGTCTATCAGCTGTAGTTTTGAGTTATGCACTCGCGTGCCTCACGACTGCTTCAAGCTTGCGTCCTGGAAACGTCCCTACAGCAACCCTCTTGTCAGATCTTACTCTCTCTTTGATTCTTTCTGCGCATCGATTTTAATTCAAGCCCAAGCGATCATCAAATGCCGTGAATATTGAGCTCGCGCGTCCTTCATCTAGGGTACACTAGCACCTGTGACGCCGGCTGCTTTGTCTCCTCTAAGCCCCACCACAACTTCGCTGAAGCTGAGTCTTGCGACCATTGAACCGGTTGAACCTGTTTTCTAAACTTGCTTGCTCCTTCTTCTCTGCCGTTCTGGTTGCTGGTGCCCTACTGTTCTCTGCGTCGGCCGCTCCTTTGTTCACCTTCGCTAGTGCTTCCTCGGCGGATTTCAGCCTTTCTCCCATAGCTTCCGTTTTCTCTTGCTCTGTCGCCAGCGCAGTCTCCAGCTCGGTGATTCTCACCAGCAGTTCACTCTAGAACACCATTTTTGCTTCAATTTTTTTTCTACCTTGCATTGCTTACACTTGGCGTCAGCCTTCTCTCTCTTCGCTTTTGCACTTGGGTCCAGTCTCAAACCAAACCCGCATCTTGACCACTTAACAGCCTTTTTAACTATGTTGTTCTGACACCAATTGTTCTCATGAATTGTCTCACTCGATAGTTACAAAACTTGATCCCTGCCCTACGAAAAGGAGACAGTCTAAGATCTACTACAAAAGCTTGCGTGTTCAATGTACGTGCATCTCCCCCACGGGGTGGCAGAAAAAAAGACACACAGAAACAAACACACACACGCACAAACCAGCAAATACCTGGGTATTTGACCCCCGCAAAAGCCGTACAATGTAATAGGTGCTACAAAGATTTTTACTGCTGCCTTTTCATTATAAAGGCAAGCTCAAAACGTGAAAGACCGCTTATCTGCGCAGTCGATCCGGAACGCTCCAAAAACCCGCATATCCACAGTGCCAGTCTGACACGTTTCGATGGATGTATGGATAACTGGATATGGCTGTACCCTTTAGGTAGGGCGGTGGTTAGCGCCACCGAGCTGTAATACTTAAAGAACCAAAAACTAGATTTATTTTTTTCTTTTAAATAGTGAGGTTGAGGATTCGTACTTTGCAGTGAAGGGTTTATTTTCACTCGTGCCTTGACTTTAGCTACCGATCAGACAACCTTCTTCTAGTTAATTCTACCCGCTTAAAGTCTATTATGCCATCCCTGTCCTCAAACCCTAGTGCTTTGAAAAACTCTGCGCCATCATCCTGAACTGTAGGGTGAAGCCCTTTACAGAACTTTGTCAAGTGTTCGGCACTTTCCTCTTCCTCTCCACACGCACTGCATACCGTGTCTACCCCTTTGTATTTTGCCCGATATATCTTGGTTTGCAATACTCCCGTCCTGGCCCCTAACAGTAGATAACTACCCCGAGTAATATCATAGATCCTTTCATTGCCAATTTCCTGCATAAAAGATCGATAGATCTCTAGTGCGGGCTTCTTAATCATGCCCATTCTCCACATGTCAGTTTCCGTTTCTTTCACTTTCTTCTTAAGCGAGAGTTCTTTTTGGTTTGGCCACCGCATGTTTTCTAAGTATTTACCAGTCAACTTCCTGGTTCGCTTCCTCCATTTTGTATCGACATTCTTCATGTACAAGTAGCTGAAAACTTTCCTAGCCCAACGCTCCTCCCCCATTTCTCTCAATCGCTTCTCAAATTTTATCTTGCTGCTAGATTCCCTGTCCTCAAATGATCTCCATCCCATATCACCTTGTACTCCCCGATTTGGTGTATTCCCGTGAGCTCCTAAAGCAAGCCTACCTATTCCACGTTGCTTAATTTCTAATCTTGCTTGAACTACTGATCTCATGCACAAGAACGCATTGCCGAACGTCAGCCCAGGAACCACGACCCTTTTCCATATTCCTCTCACAACATCACACCCATTGTACTTCCACAGTGCCCTAATTTTCATCACTGCTGCATTCCTGTTACCTTTAATTGTCACATATATTTTGTGTTCCCTTAGGTACTCAGCCCCATTGCTTAACCATACGCCCAGATATTTGTGTTTATATGTTATCTCTGGCACTACCTCCCGTATTCTAAGCTCACTACCTACATTGTCATTAAAAATCATGACTGCTGATTTTTCCGTACTGAATCTGAAGTCTGACCTATCTCCCTCATTACCGCAGATGTCAATCGATCTCTGCAAATCTTGCTTGTTTTCGGCCATTAGCACTATATTATCTGCGTATATCAATGCTAGTAGTGCCTGTTCAATTTTTTAACGAAAGAGAGGTTGACACCAAGTCCATTTCCCTCTAATTTGGCCTCTAATCCTTGTAGGTCCATCATGAATAACAAGGGTGACAGAGGTAACCCCTGCCTAAGCAACCGTTTTACCTCTGTGGGCTTGGATACCTGTTTTTCCCACTTTATAACTATCTGGATACCTTTATATATATCTTTTAAAACTATATTGACTGCATGTTCTACACCTAGTGTGTCCAGTATTCCCCAAAAGTCCTCCTAAACGACGCTATCGTGTACTCCCTTGATATGCGAAAGTGCTAGCCATGAGGGGCTGTGTTCCTTTTCTGCTATTTCGATGCACTGCGACTGCGTCAGTAAGAACAGGTTGTCTTCCAACCTCCTGTGTTTCCGAAACCCATTCTGCAGTTCCCCAAGCCCTCCCTCATCATTTATCTATGCCTGCAGTCTTTCCTTTATAACCTGTATTACCAGCCTGTAGGCCACTGATGTCACAGTTATAGGATGGTAGTTGTTTATGTAAGCTTTATCCCCCTTTCCTTAATAAATCATGCTCATCGTGCGAAGTTTCCATCCATCAAGGACTTCACCATCGATTATTATTTTGCTCACGGCCTTTCTCAAAGTCTGCTGAGACTTCGGACACAATGTACTTATCAGCATAACCGGAATGCCATCTGGGCTTGTCGATGTACTCCTAGGAACTCTCTTCTCAGCCCTTTCCCACTCTCATTGGGAAAATGGAGCCATTGCGCCACTTTATTCATCCTTGTCTATTGTGGTGCATAAGGCACCTATTTGTTGAAGTTTTTCTTTCACACTTGTTCTTACATATTCAATAGCTTCGTCCCTTTCTAGCCTAGCACCTCGAGGTATAGTTATAAACCTCTGCTCTAGGCTCGTCTCATTTCTTACGGAATGTAGATGTTTCCGAAATTTCCCAGCTGCCTTTCCATCTTTTTTATGTACTTCTGCCAGCCATTGAGCTCTCTGTCTTCTAATATTTTCATTGATCAGAAATAATGCATTCCTTTTACAGCTTAGAAAGGTTTACCGATTTTTTTCAACATCTTCTGTCGGTTCCCTCCGCTGCTTTGCTTGTCTGTGTTCTCTTGGGGCTTCCTGACGTTTTGCTATGGCTCTCTTAACTTCCGCATTCCACCAACTCTTGGGTTTGTGTCTTCTTTCCCGGGATGACTGGTCACCCACCTTAGCAAGCTCTAGCTCAAACAGTCTAATTAGACTTGAGTATGTCCACATTGTTTTATTATCCTCAGTGATTACTTTCACAGTTTGTTTTGTAGCTATTTCTATTTTCTTTTCTGAATAAAATTTCTTCTGTAGCTGCTCATCTTGTCTCCTTCCCATTTTCGCTGCTCATCCAGAACTTAGCTTGATACGTTTGTAATTACTACCCATACTTCTGGAGCCACATTCATCTATGTGCATTACCCTGAACCTATCATACATCATATTTGACATTGCGTAATCTATTGTCGACTGCAGCCTTCCTACCTCCCATGTAATTTGCCCTTCACACTTTTCAGTTGTGTTGCAAATGAGCAAATCATGCCTTTCACACATAATCATGAACATTTGGCCTGTTGGGTTGGTATTCACATCTATGTCTTCTCTGTGCGCATTCATATCTCCTAGTATAATTATCTCGCACTCTCCTTCTAACGTCTGATTGTCCTTTGATATACACTCTACCATTGCCTGGTTCTCATCGCCGGCCTTTGCTTCCGTCCGCGAGTACACCAAACCAAGGAGTGTCATTTGCCCTGCCACTTTCCCTTTTAGCCATAAGCGTTCTTGGCACTCCTGCTTGACCCTTTGCCAGTCTGTACTTTCATGAATAAATGCACCGATACCACCACCCCTTTCTGCTGCCTTCTGTTCTATTACAATATTTCTCGCGTTGTCCGGATTGTTAGGAGGCTGTTCCATGTCGCTAAGATGTGTTTCTACAAAACCGTATACCATCGGCCTCTCCTCCCTTAGCTGTTTTGTGTCTCTTCCCACTTCAGCCTGCTCCTGCCACCCTGCGTCGTAATATACACTATGTCCGAATTGGCTGGGCTTTCTTGGCTACGTCTACAGGCTGGTGCGCACCAGCGACTAGCAGCGGTCGTGCGACCATTTGCGACTCGTGACCAAAAAGCGACTGATGTTCATACCAGCAGGGGCTGCATGCGAGCGATCGGAAGCCGCAAAAGCAGAGAAATACGTCCGGATCTCGTTATCAGCGAGAACTCCAAAGACCGCGCCGATTATCTGATCACCGCCAGCTGAGTGAGCGGAGTAAACCGGGCGTGCCGAATTTATTGTTTTCGTCCGTTCTCGCACAGCGTTCCCAACAGCGTCAAACTCGATTCAAGCGTAGAATAAGACATTGTCATGGTGCTGATGCGCTGTGCCAAGGTGTCAGCGCAGGCCTCACTGATGCCTCCAAAGAAAAAAAAGCCGGTAGTGGGTGTGACCATCCTTTCGATCGCGGGAGTTGGCCGGCCATGCAAACCGCCTGCTTCCCGAGCTGCGCTGAAACGACGAGGAGTATTTCTGAGAGTCGTACGTATTCAGAAACGGTCCTTGAATTTAAATTGACTTGCCACAGCCTACAATACAGCACAAACGCGTCTCGAACGCGGTGTCTTAAGTCGTTGCCAAGGCATGAAGCACAAACGCGTTTCAAACGCACTGCATTGAAGGCGGTGACAAATAAAGTTCAAGACAACAAAACGGTTCTGAATACGGGAAAAAGATAGTGCACAATTTATTTTCTCTTTACTTAGACGGTATTTACCCTCTTACGAATACCGCCACGTAAATTCGACACTTTGCTCGAGCTGCTGCGTCCCGCCATCTCCAAGCCAAGTATTCCGTAGTGGCCATGGTGCTATAGACCCACAGGAACGCACTCGTTTGTATCTGGCGGCAGGAAGCCAGCCTAATGGAAAAAAAACAAAAGAACTAAAATTAAGCATCCCTTTTTGCTTCCAGCAGCTTTGCTACTGCAGTCGCGCGACTGAAAAATCGGTCAGCGACTAGCGAAAGCAGTCGCTTTGCGACCGTTTGCGACCGTTCGCGACTGTTTGCGACCAGTCGCAAATGGTCGCGCCACTACTGCTAGTCGCCGGTGTGCACCAGCCTTATTTCTGCCTCGGACTACCTATCTTAGGTACTCGTGCCACTTTGGAATCGTATCTGTTCATACCACCTGTCAAAGTATATCCCTGGTTGTTTTCCTCGTTACTAGCTATCCTGCACCCCGAAGGGCCCGCGAGCCCCCCAAAAAATCTACTGCGCGTCCTGCAAGTTGCCAACCAACCTCATGACCTAGCCGCCCATCGAAGTGAATTTTGTCTCGTTGAAAACCACCCCAACCTATGCACGTATCTGTTTATTTTCACCACCTCAAAGCCTTTCTTTCGACTCATCCACTATATCTCATCCATCAAGACGAAGTTCTTGCCCGGTCCTCTTTACGAGCACCTTGCATTTAATTAAAGCGAGCTAAGCAGAAAGAAGGCAGCAAGTTGCTTTCTCCTAATAATTTTCTTGACGGCCAGTCTACAAGCATTCACACGATGCTTGCAAGGACTCTGCCATCGTTCTGCTTGCGCAGTGGTGCCCTATATAAAAAAACTTTTCCTCCAGTGGTAGTGCGCACTTACTTGTCGTCCCGACATCCATTCGCGATCAGATCCTGAGCGCTTGCCACGATGAGCCAACCTCCGGCCACCTCGGCTACACGCGCACATTGGCCAGAATCCAATAGAAGTGCTACTGCCGGAGGCTTCCAGGCAATGTAAAGCATTACGTCCGCGCGTGCCTCGATTGTCAACGACGAGAATCACCCCCTTTAAAACCAGCCGGATTTTTGTAACCAGTTAAAGTGCACACCATGCTTTTTGCACAAATTGGAATGGACCTGCTTGGACCATTTCCGACTTCGCATACTAGGAACAAGTGGGTAATTGTCGCTACCGACCATCTTACTCGCTACGCAGAAACAAAGACTTTATCAAGCGGAGCCACAGTAGAAGTGGCACGATTTTTCATTCAAAATATCATTCTGAGGCATGGTGCTCCTAGGATCATAATAACGGACACAGGTACCACTTTCACGGCCATGCTTCTTAAGTCAGTGCTTGAGCTAAGTGGAACAGCGCATCGAAAAACTATCTCCTACCACCCACAAACCAACGGCTTAACAGAACGCGTCAACAACACATTTGCCGACATGCTCAGTGTGTACAGTACGATCCACTGTTAGGGGGAACACGCGAGCGCGTGGCCGGTGGTCTGCGCGTTGCCAACTGATGGCGAGATTTGGAAATGCGGAGCATGCGCGCTGAATCGCAAGGGCGGTACTTTCCCGTATTATCTGCTATTTCCCCCCCCCCCTTCGTTGGGTGCGCGCCAGCGTAAAGATTGCTGTGCTCACTTCATCGACGATCGATTTCCATGTCTGTTATCAAAAGCGACTGGCTGGTTCGAACAGCGTTTGGAAAGCGGACAATTTGCTTAAACTTACATTTGGAAAGCACAACACAAACACCAGGCTACGCGAGTGATGGGCTGCGTTATCACTTTCACAAAAATCCACAGCTGGGGGCGTATTTACTCGCTGATCGCATTTTCGGCAGAGAAGTGGCATAGCTAGAGTACCTGAGGACGAAAGGGTTCGAAGAGTCGAGCCGTACACCAAAGAATAGAGCCAGTGTGCTGTTACTTCCATCGCGAAAAGGCCACTTTCTCATTACCAGCGTAATCATCAGCATTTCGAAGAAATTTCCAGTGCCTAATTCTGTAATGCGTAGCCCGATTTTGCTTACACAGATACGCATTTCATTTTTGTTTCGAGGATACAGATCTGAATGTTTAGAGGCTACAGATCTGACCTCACTCGACCTGTCTGTCACAAAGGTTTTAGAAATACCATTTCTTCGTTTACTCCGTAGTGGTCTACGTACACCATTTTTCAGCGTGCGTATTGGTGAAACGTAATGATTTTCAGAAAAGCGAATGCTATCGCATATTTCAAATAAGGAGCTTTTAGCGTTTACGCTTCAACGAAGAAAACGAAATGTAACACAAGATATAACTAACATTGACTGGATACTGCAATCCACAATAATTATATAATTTTGTGTCTCGCCGTAGTGGGATACATAAAAGTGTTTTCAAACACATTTGCTGGATACTGCAATCCACAATAACTACATAACTTTGTGTTTCGCCGTAGTGGGATGCATAAAAGTATTTTCAAACACGTGTTCTTTTTAACGTTTTTCGAAAAACTATAGGCACATGTTTTTTTGGCATTTCGTATGTATTTTGAAATCGGATGCTGTGGCCTTGAATGGAATGGCAACAAAGCTGCCGAGAAAGCACAACAAACGAACGACACTTTTTTTCCGCGCCCTGTGGTGCGATTATATACAAGTTCCAAATCCGGACAAAAGCGGTCTGTTCCATTGAGTCGCACGCGATTGGCCCATACAAGCTGTGACAAAAGCTGTGACGTTATGAGTGACGTGGGCTGGGGTGTCACGTGACTGTTTTTCTCCGGTTTTCTGAGAAAGGCGAAGGAACGGCCGGAGAGACCGTCCGAAAGCAACCGGGTGGATTGAAATGGCTGCAAGGTGGCCTGGATTGGATTGAAATGTAAGGGATTCGCGACTTTTCGGCATCGGGGCACTTAGACAACATGGCGTTTCCCACTGACACGGTACTTCGCCTTGCCTGTGTGGTAGCTTCAACCGAGCAGAGGCGACGACGCGAGATAAAAGATGCATTTGAAGACTTCAGCGAAAAAGAGTTCCGGCAATGTTTTCGTCTGTCCAAACGAACAGTGCATAGCTTGTGCGACGAACTTGACCCTATCATCGGATGCCAGCGAGCCAGTGGCCTTTCCACTTAGAGAAAGGTGTTGTGCTCGCTGCGATTTTTTGCCACCGGTAGCTTCCAGAAGAGCATTGGTCGCGAGGAACACATCGGCATGTCTCAGCCGGCGGTGAGCAACACCATCCACGAGGTGATGGAGGCGATCATTACCGTGGCTGCTAGAAAAAAAGGTAGTGAACTTCCCACTGACCACAGTTGCCAAGGATAAGGCTAAGGTGGAGTTCGCACGACATGGTTGCATCCCAGGTTTGCTGCCGTGTGTCGACGGCACGTTGGGCGCCATTCGCAATTCAGAGCAATACAGCCTGGCCGACACGGTGAGTTTCATGTCCAGAAAGGACTATTATGCCCTGAACGCCATGATCGTAAGTACCGTTAGGATCCTTTCTTACTCGCCCATCGGAGTAGTTGTTCAGTTCTGACTTCGGAGCTGGGAAAAGTACTAATTCAAAGAATAAGAGAAAACCTGCGGAGAAATCGGTGCGTGCTAGTTGGCGGCTCGCATGGCCTCGGTTATCATAAGTGGCAAGTATTTGTGTAAGTCAGCCAGTTGTCACATTTTGTGTCTTCGTTCTGGCATGCATGCGCAATGGAGTTGAGCATTTTGAAGGTAATCAGAATATGGGCTGTAGTTGTAGCAGAATTATATACATGATAGGGAAGTATTTCAAGCACGAAAGTACTTATAACCACAATTGCATGGGCTAGCTGTGGTATTTACGAGTGTTCTTTCCCAATAGCATGGCGTAGGTTTTTATTTATCGATCATTCAGTGGAAGTCGTAGCCATGTGTATAAAAGAATGGTCATTGCCCCCTTCCCTCCTCAGTTGCTACACCCTGTCCCTGTGTTCCCGTCTAGGTGAAACTGCCTGTACCAATGACTGTACTAGTATGCATTGTTTCCGGCTTATGTGTAGAAAGAAGGGGTTTGTTTGGAGCATAGATGCAGTACTATTTTGTATCACTCATTGCAGGTGTGCAACGCGCGGCTGCGCATCCTTGTCGTGGACCCACAATTCCCAGGTTCGTTCCATAACTCCTGGGTTTGAGAACACAACCCTTTGCTTTCACACCTAGCTGCGCAGCTGCAGCTTGGCGAATATCTGCTTGGTAAGTATTAACGTGAACTAACGGGGGTAGAGCACTCAGCCGCTATTTTTCTATTGCAGGAGACGCAGGGTATCCCCTCGAGCCATGGCTCCTCATTCCAGTCCGTGGCAGTCACCCCGGCAACACTTCCGAAGGCCGATTTAACAAGGAGCACGCATCCATGCGCAATGTTGTGGAAAGATGTATCGGAGTGTTGAAGAGCAAGTTCCGCTGCTTGCAGCACTTTCGAACAATGCTCTACAACCCCGATCGAGCAGCACGAATTATTTATGCTTGCGCTGCTCTCCACAACATTACATTGGACGCGGGGGACTGGACCTTGGATGAGTATGTTGGGGACATGCCACCAGCTGAGGATGACGATGGGGAGCCAGGAGAGAGCCATATGCCCACACCACGCAACGTGCTGCTCAGAGGACAGCAGCAGCGCAGCGCTGTCGTGGGCCTTTTTTGAAGTGCACAGGAACGGTAAGCTGTCATATCACACACATAATTTATTCATACTAATTCCAGTGCACCCAGGCAAACAGGGCCGTGTTTGTCCCAACACAAAGTACTTACTCGTGCTTCAACATTATGCATGGTGGCAATGAAAAAATGCTGCATTTTCTTTAAACGTCACATGAATTAGGCAACGGAAACACCCTTTTCTATATCAGTGATCAAAGTCACAACAGACTAGATTGGATCAAGCGCATATGAGGGGCACCCTGTGCTGACTGTTGCCATCAAAAGATTGTAAGAACAATGCAGCAACGTCACACAACTTCTTTCACGAAAACGCATAAAAATTGCAGTTACATTAGAAACATGTTTCAAGAACGCATGATACATATGTCCGTATCTTCTCATAGTCATTGACTGCAAGCATTCAATTGTACACGCTAGCCTTGCCGAGCACAATACCATGCCGGCTTTTCGTTCATTGTCCTCAACATTGTGTAAATATTTAAATATTATTTAATTTGATTTGGATTCTCGACTGCTGTTATACTGCAATGCTACAAAATACGTAAATCAAAGCAGCAAAGAACATGTGGGTTGTTTTGATGACATACGGCATGAATATTTGGCTGAGCAATCTCACTGCTTCCAAAGCATACTACGTTCAAAATTAATTCCTGCAACGAGTAATTTACAATGACAACTAGATGAAAACAGTCGCTGGCATGTTGCTGTGATGATGACCATTTTCATTAGTGAAACTGTGCGACATACCCACTTGCTAGTTTAGTGATCTCAAAAAATACTTGGTTGCAGTTGTAGCTTAGCCTCATTGCGCTGAAATGACAACATCACAGTGTAATCAATTTTCGGCAGGTGAACAAGCTTCATAAAGAATGCAGCGAGCTGCGAAACAGTGTGAGGCTAAAAGATATCACAGTCCAACACTATGTGGTAATGCTGCATAAAAAGCACAGTGAGCTAGAAAACAGTGTGGCAAAACAAATATCATCATGCTAAAAACATTCACAAAAATGTCAACTATACGCTCTTGGTCTTCGTGTGGATGACTAGACACCTTTAAGATGGTGGGGGAGGGAGGAGACGCTGCCTCACGAGTAGGTCGAACATAAATTGAGAAACGCATATATTGAACATCAAAAGAGATGAAAGACATGTGAAGAAAAAAATGCTGTACTCCTTGTACAAAGTAAATGCTAACCTAAAGCTAGTAATATGTATTAAATGCAAAAAAAACAACGTACGAAATAGAACATTGACAGCAACACGTAAACATATAAAAACTAACAAACCAATAATGCATGATAAAAATTTAAAACATTGAAAACATGATGAAAAATTTAAAATATCTATGTAGCTCTTTCCCGCAGAGGGCCCTCAGCCATGGCCCGGGCCAAGGATTGCACCACCTGCAGGATGCTCTTCTGCAACGCTGCCGCCCGCTCCTGTGCTGCTGCCATACGCCGCGCTAGAGAAGTGATGTTGGTGGATGGCCTTTTGATCCCCCGCACCACCTGCAATGATTCATCATGGTGTAAATGTTTGCATGAGCTGCTGAAGAACTCTCAACCATCTCGTGGCTCGAAGCTGCTGCTGCTGAGAATTGCAATGTGCACAACAATTTCCCCTCAGTTGAAAATTCATTGGCCTGGTGGCATCCTTTGAAAGTGTGAAGCTTCGTGTACAGGCTATGCCATCAACAAACAATTGCTGGAACTACTCTTCATTCATCTCCTCAAATGCATCTTTTACCATCAAACAGCCCTTTTCAGGGCTAACCAACCTTTTGCCCGGCAGTTTATCATTGCAGATGTCAGACACCATGCCCTCAATACAATGCACGTTTGTTATTTACAGCCCAAGTTGGTTTCAGTCATCATAACAGAGCATCAAAAATGTTCACACCTTTACGTCAAATGTAAACAAACGGTCTACTCACATTAAGCAACTGCTCGTTCTGCTCGAGGCTCGGGTCGCACTGCGAAGACACCCGCAACAAGGTGTCGGCGCGCCGTGGCCTCTGTCGACGGCGAGGCTGCACAGGAGGCTGATGCACTGAAAACAAGCAGCGTTTTCGTCACCGCATGTTGTGGTAGGCTTTAATTCTGTGGCCATGTTGTGGATAATTGGGCAATTCGAATAACATACGAGAGGTTATTTTCTCAAAACTCTTTGATGATCAATAACTTACCCGGTGCAGGGGGCGTGCTTTCAGGGTAACTTGGGGGGGCCTTCTGTGGACTAAAGAATAAAAGTTCACAAACTGGGGGCCCATACGTCCCATAATCAATAAAACACTAAGTTTTCAGATGCTTACGTGTCACTGTGTCACTGCCACCTGCAGCCGCTTCAGTGGATTCCACCTCCACTTCCACTGCAGGAGCGGGAACATTCGCCTGCTGGAAAGTGTCGTGGGCATAATGTTTCAGAAAAAGGGTATTCGTTACTCTGGCTATTTTACAACCTTACGTACTAAACATCTGCGGAAATGTTCTGCAGCTATTCAGTGGTCATTGATATTGTATATTACCATTCTAGTGCATGCACTTGCCCGCAGGCATTGCGTGTCTCTTATGATAAATAAATACGCCTTTTACTGCAAGGACTGCAAAGTGAGATTTGAGTTGATAAACGTACCTGCTTTTGAATTCTTTTTCCTGCACTATTTTACTGTTCAACAAGGTTCCCCTAAAGGCACCCCTTACAAAATGGGCAAACTCTCTCATGGCACCGCACAGGAAGTCGTGATACTGCGGCGGCAGAGTGCTTACCTGTTGATATTCGAGGCAAGCGAAGACGCCACCGAAGCGTGCCAACGCTTCGAAGACGCCACCGAAGACGCCACCAAAGACGCCACCGAAGCGTGTCAAATATAGCTAAAAATAAAGATAATGACTTAAAACTATTGCTGGTGGGTCTAGGTTATTGCCCCAGTTTGTTTGTTTTTCATGGTCTAGCTATCTAACGGATGCTATAACACAGTCTGTTGCGCAGTCATACACATACATTTGTTCATCGATCTGCAGTTTATCAAAAACCAGCTTGTATACCTTATCCTGCGTACTGACAAATTCAAGTAGCTTTCGCCTTGCTAACCTGGTTGCAGCAGAAAAGTCTTCTCCAACATACCAAGTCAAGCCTTTGATCTTATGCGCAAATGCAATAACTTGCCGCTTATTTTTGAAGAATGCCAGTGTGGAGATGATTTACTTATATGTAGGGTATAATGTCCCAAAACCGCCATATGATTGTGAGAGACGCCGTGGTGGAGGGCTTCAGAAATTTCGACCACCTGGGGTTCTTTAATGTTCACCCAAATCTGAGCACACTGGTCTTAGCATTTTTGCTTCCATCGAAAATTCATCAGCAGCTGAGTACCTTAATAAACAATTGTATCGGGCCAGTTGGTAAAGATCCATCTTGCTAGGAAGCGCAGCCACTATTACACAGAACACACAACACAAGCGCTTACTTCAACTAAACGTTTATTGCAAACGTCAGAGTTTATAAAGGGGGTGAAAAGAGAAAAAGAATAATAAAAGATAGACAAGAAAAAGCACACGTGCCAGTTCCGTACATTACTATTCGTTACTGTCTACCACCCCATCCAAAAATTATAGTTCTTTCCACGTGAGTGAGATAGAGGGTGCCCTAACACACTCAATATCATCGCGTGTCATTTCCGCCGCTTCTACTATCAAACGGGTTGATAAATCTCTGTCCCGATATAACACGCACGTGTTATCGAAATAAGACACACAACCGCACTCCTTACAATGGATCGCTAAGTGACCATCGGTACCCTTCTGCACTTTATTGTGGTGCTCTTTTAGCCTCTCAATAATTCATCTTTCAGTTGTTCCCACATAAACAAGACCACATGACAAGGACACTCTGTAAACAACCGACTGTGCACACTCAACATATTTATTGCGATGCTTAATTTGGCATCCTTTCTGTTCTTTTGAAACAGGACAAGTTTTGTGACATATTCTGGACAGTTTTTCAGGAGAAGCCATGACCACTCAGACACCCACCTTATTACCAAGCTTTTTAAGATTGTGTGCCACACTATGAATATGGTGTACAACAGCCGTTTTACGCTGCTGCAGGGAAGTGCTAATACGCTGCCTATTTTGTTTCTTTAGGTCCCTTAGCAGCGATTCAGCGACGCTTATAACCATTCGTTGCGGATAACCTGCTGCCTTCAGTCGCAAAACCTGTTGCTCAAAACTCTTCTTCATGAGGTGAAAACAGGACTTCTTTAACGAATTAAAAGGCACATTTGTGCAACAGACCTCTTCACTACTTTCGTATCGGCAGAAGAGAAAGGCAACAATGGCTCTTTGCTCCTGGGCTCATAAAGCCAACAAACGTGGTCATCCTGAAATTGCAACGAAAGATCTAGGAACCTGAGCGTATCACCATTGGGCACTTCATGTGTTAGTTTCAGAGGCTGACAAACTGTCTCAAAAACTCCAGATGTCAAAACAGGAACACTTTGAAACTCTTGGGCATCACACTTCAAAAAAACCAAATAATCATCCACAAACATGAAGAACTTTAAAACCTTAGTTCCCGACAACCTCTCATAAATTATTCGATCTAAGTGGGCCATAAAAATATCACTTATGACGGGTGCATTAGCCGAACCAATACAAATACCCTGCTTTTGGATATAGTTGTTCCCAATCCAATGAACTAATGTGGACGTTAAGTACAAAGGCAGTAAATTCAGAAAGCCTCTCACTTACATACCACAAGTTTTCTGTAAGGTCACTGCACCATGCTCATGTATGCACTATTCGACAAATTCTAGAAGCAATTCATGAGGTAAAGAATAGTACAAATCTTTCACCTCTATGAACAACGCCTCAGCGACAGTTTTGGCATTCGATACCAAAAAATTCACAATCTGCTCAAAATTTTTGTTGTGAAATGGGTCATTAATTTGAAGAAGATTCAGTTTTCCAGTAAAAAAACGCAACAATTTTTTGCCAAGAACCTTGTTCCGGAATAATTACCCGAAACGGCATTCCATCTTTGTGCGTCTTGCAACTAAAAAACAAGTCTAAGCCCAGATTATCTGTTTTCATGATCTGTTTAGCCGAATCATGTAATAGAAGGCTGTTGCACAAGTTTTTTGCAGCTGTTCGAACAGATTTAAGTGACACCTTTGGCTTAATATCAAATACCGACTCAATCACCACTTGCGCTTTCTGAAAAAAAGAACCATTCGGGAAAACACAAAACCCACCTTCTTTGTCAGAAGGAATGACACAAGGACCCGATTCTTGGAGGTATGTGACCTCATCCTTATGGGCAACACTTGACGCTTGGGCCTGAACTTTTCAAGCACATCAACGCCCTCGGAAATACACCGATTCTTTTCGAAGTCCGGAGCACAACCAGGAAGTTGTCTCACAAGAGACAGGAGCTTAGGCGCTTCAAGTCTTGGTTCAACAGCGTACTTAGGGCCTCGTCTTAACGTCTCTTTCACATATTCAGGGAGAACGGCGTCATCCGTGATGTCAATAATGTTGCCCTCAGCAGGTTTCTTCGGCTGGTGCTTGGACCTGAGCTATGACAGTATTGTTGACCAAAAGCGTTCAGTTTCGCAGTTCACAAGACCCCCCATTCACGCCATTTTTTGTTCTTCTTGTTTGTTGAGCCGCATTCCATGTAGATATGATTGCGCAGAATATCCCGGTAGAGGTCTGTCTGCCTGTGACACTCCGAACGCAGGATCGTGGCAAGCGCTTGTGTTGTGTGTTCTGTGTAATAGTGGCTGCACTTCCTAGCAAGACGAGTACCTTAGCCACAAGACCACCGCGGCAGGGCGGTTTGGCGATTACAGGTCTGCGCTCATTCACCGCAAATTTCCCTAGTCAATGAACGTGCTCAAATCAGCCCTCAGTGATAGTAACGCCCAACTGTTGCGAGCAGAAGTAAATAATTGTCTGCTTAGAATCATTCCACTTTTTTTTCTCGTCGTCCTCGAGCACAAAGGAAAGCAAGTTTGATCGGCGAGACCTGTTCTCAGCGTCGTCACATCTTTCTGTAACGTTATTTACTTTTGCAGCTGGTCACCTAAAAAAGGATCAAGGCCATTGACCTTAGGTCTGGTAATTGAGCCTAGAGATTCTTCCAATGTCGAATTACGGCCAGACAGCTGCGTAATTGCCAAATATGTAGCATGTTGCTTTTCTTTGATGCTCTTAGGCTTGTTAAATATTGTTTGTCTTGTCTCGAGCCTTCACATCGTGTCTATAGTACTAATAAAAGCACACTCTACTGTGTCGTTTCCGCATGGGGTGGACTAGGATCTGCCTCTAAATTTCATGCTCTTACTAGTAGCAAGACAAGAGAACGCAGAAGCATTGCGACACTGACCAAATGAGGCACTTCTTCATAGTACAATATTTTGGTGGGCACGGCACCACAAACAAATTGTAGTCACTACTAATAAGAATAGCAGCACCGCCTAGGTAACTAACCTGCACAATAAGGACGGCTAAGTGATGCGTGTTTGATGCGGTGTTGTACCTTTGTCCGCTGGTTGATCGGTTGCTTTTATATCCTGGGCCAGCTGTGACGTGGATCGTTGACAAAAAACTTGGTTTCTAGATAGAAGTACCGATGCCATCCGATGTCAGCGTAGATCGTGAGGAAACTTGGAGATGTGGCAGCAGAAGGTCTTGACGATGTTCACGCTGGGCAGCCGTCCGGCACACCGCGCCTCAAAAGAGTGCATCCTGCACAATCGGGATGGGTAAATGATGCATGCCTGATGCGGTGTTGTGCGAGAATTCTTTGGGTGATCGGTAGCTTTTATAACCAGGAGCAGCTGTGACGTGGATCATTGGCGAAAAACTTGGGTGAAAGATAGAAGCACCGATGCCATCCGACGTCAGCGTAGATGATGAGGAAACTTAGAAAGGTGGCAGCAGAAGGTCTTGATCATCGTAACTTATTTTAGAGCACACTGACAAAGAAAGGAAGGGTACAACACCTGCGCTACTATCAACTTAAGGTTTTCAGAAAAAGAACACTTATATATAAAACACTGACAATTATATATCAATGTAGTCACCCTCTGCCCATGCGCACAGTCGTAATTTCCAATCCATGCCTATAAAACCAAATTTGATGTGTTTTTATCCACTTTAGCAGTGACACTTCTTTTCAAAAATTGTCACTGACGGGTGGCTGATACAAGATGATTGCCTATTGTATATGGTAAATGCCTCCGCGATGTCTCATGCGGTGCGATCATGGTGCTTAAGCAAAATGATTGGATTTGAAAAGCGTGCCGTGCATCCACACTTCGCACAGTGTAAGGCCAAATGCGTTTGCGGCCTGCCCCTTAACGATGACCGGTGCTCTCTTTGGTGAATATTTATGCAGCGACCAGTCTGATCCACATACCCTTGCCGCATGTCAGAAGAATAGAGTAAACAAGGTTGAACGCACATGAAACAAAATAGACCTTGTGCTTAATGTTGCAAGTTTGTGGGCTTCCTCCTCCAACAGCATCCAGCTTCTTCCTAACCATGGGGCACAGCTTGGCTAGTTTATGCTTCACCGTGAAAACAACATTTAGCCCATACCTATGGGTAGGTCTTTGTAATTCGGTGTGACAGCACACGTACGCACGGTATCACCGCTGCTCTGCCCCGTTCATGTTTCTGCTGTTGAGGTTGGTTGCCTTTTATATGCTCAATAAGGCGCCTGCTTATTTCCTGCAAAACAGATTCAGGAAAGCCGGCGGGCTTTACCCTAATAACCTGCTGCCTGAAGCTGTACTGTGCCAAATGATGACACAACTTGGTAACAGCTGATTTTAGGCAAGATTTGGCCATTCTGTTTTTGGAATAGAAGGAGTAGTAGCTTAGAATGGAAAAAGTGGTAGCTCAAAAGGGGTTTTTGTGATCGGGGAGCGTACTTAAAGCATGTATGGTCGGCTGAAAAATATAGCATAGAGTCTAAAATGTGCAAGGTGTTTTGAACAGGTGAATTTCAGCCCTCCTCCTTTTGCCTCAAAGGCTACCAAAACATCCTGCACAAACGTTTCTAATGGTAAATTGCTGCCCAATACCAAGTAATCATCTATGAAGCGAAATACCATAATGGCAACCCCCTGCAGATCTAGCAGTAAATCACGGTTTATTCTGCAAAAACAAATGTCACTCAGTACGGGTGCAACTTTTGATTCGATACCAACACCAGATTTTCATTACACACCTTATCCTTGAAGTCACCGAAGGTGTGGTTCAAGTAAAAGCTGAGCAGCACAAGAAAGTTTTCCACTGTAATACCACAGTTCTTTCTAAAAACAGTTTAATCGTTATCCTTTAAAATGCAATCTCCAACCCGCGCCATCAAAAGATCATGTGAAAGAGAGTAAAACAAGTTTTTTATGTCGATGCTTATTCCGTAGAGGTTGGTGCAATCAAAATTCGAAAAGTAATCAGTTACTGCAGCTGAGATACGTATGGGAAACGGGTAAGGGATGTTCAAATATTGAACGTGGTTGTTAATAAAGGTACGTAGAGACGGCCTTTTGCCATGTCCCTCGCTCCGAAACAATTGAGCGAAAGGGTAACCCTGGCTTGTGAACATAGGAGATATGGTACGATAGACATGAATTTGAAATTACGACGGTTCGCATGGGCAGAGGGTGACTACATTGAGTTATAGATGTTCATTTTTTAATAAAACCTGTAGTTGTTAGTAGCCCTGTTGTTGTACCCTTTTTTTCCTGGTCCGTGTGTCAGTGTGCGCTAAAAATAAGTTATGATGCACTCATACTAACTAGCTCGGCTCTCAATATTACTTCAGGTCTTGGCCATGTTCACGCTTGGCAGCCGTCCAGCACACCACGCCGCAGAAGAGAGCACCCTGCACATTCGGGACGGGTAAATGATGCACGCCTGATGTGGTGTTGGGCCTAAATCCGCCAGTAGATTGGTAGCTTTTATACCCTGGGCCAGCTGTAACGTGGATCGTTGACGAAAAACTTGGTTGTCGGAGAGAAGCACTGATGCCATCGGATGTCAGCGTAGCTGGTGAAGAAACATTGAAAGGTGGCAGCAGAAGATATTGATCATGTTCACGCTGGGCAGCTGTCTAGAACACCAGCCTGCAGAAGCGAGCACCCTGCACAATCGGGACGAGTAAATAATGCATGTCTGATGCAGCGTTGTGTGCAGTGGGCATCATTGCAAGTCCATGCTTTCCTGTTTCCCTTTTTCTTTTAATTCAGAGGCGTTTATTTTTTTAACTTTTCTCCAGACGACTGCTTTGAAGTTTTTACAGCTGCCCATGTATATCGCAGACTTTTTTTTTCTTTCTAGGACTTTGTGCCCGGTGAACAGAGGTACGAAGGTGTCATGCGCGTGTGCTTCAAGATTCCAGATGGCATGGCTATGAAAACAGCGGAACACGTCAAAGGCGTATGTACTGCGCATTAGTCTTCTTCTAACAAAGCTTTTGTACAAGCTACCTCAAGCGTGCTGATGTATATTTCTGACTTGTTGGTTTGCAGTCATGGCATATATAAATATGCGTGCTCGTTAGAACACACCGATGCGTGTATTTATTGCTATAGTGATGGGATTCTGCTATTGTGGTGCAGTTTTTTTCTGCGTGCCTGAGCGGCAACACTGACATGAGTGACTCAAGCCAGGTGATGGAATGCTCAATAGCCCGTCGGGGATACATGGATGACCCAATGAACACGGATAACTGCTGGAGAGAAGTTGAGCTGTGGAAGATCCACTACAATGTGAAAGAGTCATTGGCAGAAAAGTTCCAGGTATGTGAATTATACGTGTTATGACAATTCATCTTTTAGCAAGGGTCGCATTACTCGAAGGCAATCCTCAAATTATGGCACCCACTTGTATGTATGTATGTATGTATGTATGTATGTATGTATGTATGTATGTATGTATGTATGTATGTATGTATGTATGTATGTATGTATGTATGTATGTATGTATGTAATGTATGTGTGTGTATGTATGTATGTATGTATGTATGTATGTATGTATGTATGTATGTATGTATGTATGTATGTATGTATGTATGTATGTATGTATGTATGTATGTATGTATGTATGTATGTATGTATTATATTGAGAGTGGGAGAGGCGCGTCCAGATCCCGACTTTCTCCTAAGTTCGTGTCCTACTGCCGCTACTCGTGTCCTACTGCAGCGCCCGGCTACCCCTACTGCTATATATGCTGGCATTAGACTGAAACCATGTCACTGGTTTCACTCAAACGACGGCCAAGACTGGCTTACGACTTACAACCTTATGGGTTCGGCCACTCGCTGAACCCAAGCCGCGAAACTAAGCTATCTCCCATTCTATTTCACCGGAGTAGCCGAAATGTGGTATTTCAATCACGTATCTGCCTTTGTCGATTGTCCAACTTTTGCGAACAAGCTGCGACACTCCTTAGATGTTCATAGGGTTGTTCTGAAACCGAGAAACAGAAGCTTCCTGAGCATGTTCTATTTGCACACGAGTCATACACTTCGTATATTGACGACCTCCGGGCCGTCTGTCGCCGTGCGAACAGTGATATGACGGAAGCCGAGCGCGTTTGCCACATCCTTAAAGGAATCGGCACGCTTTCATTTAACGCCTTGGTCCTTAACGTTCCAACTACGGTTAAAGACACCACATCCACATGTCGATGCTTTGACCCATTGCAGTCCCTCCACCTTCAACAATACAGTGATCCTCGCCTTATGCCTCCCTCTGATTTATATACCCTTTTCCACAGATTCATTCGTGAAGAGCTGTGATACCATTAGTAGCAGTGCTCCATAGCCCCTCACTTCGACATGCGCAGCCTTGTGAACGAGGAGTTGGCGGCCATGATGACACCGACAGTGCCAATTGCTACATCAGCACGCCCGATTTCCGCATTGTTGGTGTGGCGTTCATGATGAGACCGATAGCATCGGTTGCTCAATCTGTGATACCCACATACGTGAGTTTTACTGCCATTTCACCAACTGCAGACACAAGTGGGCACACTTGCATCGCTTGCGGCTGTTTGGCTTCTGTGCGGAGGGAGTATAGCCACGGCATCCTCACCTTGCGAATATTAACCCCGACATTTCGCGATGGTTAAAAGCGTTCCTGACGAACCATTCTCAATTAATTGCAGTTAGCAACCGTGAATCTAGCCCCTTCTCAGTGACTTCTGGCATACCGCATGGATTAATCCTTGGACCTCTACTTTTCCTACTATTTATAAATAACCTACCTCTGCTGGTGTCTTGCAACGTTCGTTTTTTCGCAGACGAATGCGTCATTTAGCGAACAATTACTAACTCGTCGAATGAAGACTTGCTTCAGAAGGACATAGACTTTCTACGGCAATGGTCCGACCATTGGTTAATGGATCTTAATTCTCAGAAGCGCAAACTGGTTGTATTTGCTCGTCGTCACGATCCATTTCTTCACAAATACACAATCAGTAACATTTTCGTGTGTGCTGCGCAGTCATACAAACTCTACATGTTACCTAATCGAACGACTCATTTTGGAACACACACGTTCCTAACATCATTTCGTCTGTTAACAAGTCAATCGGTTTTCTCACGCGTCATCTCAAAGGCACCCCCAAAGCTCTAAAACAACCGGCCTACCAGGCAACAGTCAGACCGAAACTTGAAGATGCATCTGCCATATGGAATCCTGACCAAATATATCTCATAAATGCACTCGAAGCCATTCAACACCGTGCCACAAGGTTCATCCATTCAAGTTAATCATACGATGCAAGCATATCTTAGTTAAAAGAACAATTGAATATGCTTCCTCTTTGCACACGCCAGCGCACTGCAACCCTGTCACTTTTCCACAAGTTCTGTCACACCTCACTTAATCAAGCACCCAAGGATAACAAAGCGAAGTGGCCTCACTTGCGTCTATAAACATCCGACTCCCGAGTTTCACTGACACGTAGCGCCACCTATCGACGCAGTTCTGGGTAGTACACAGCCCGACATCGTTGCACAAACCAGCTGCAATTAACGCGTGCGAAACAATTGAGCTAAATTTTAAGTGTGTTTCTGTATTGAACACTCAGAAAAGAAGCTTTGAATTTCTCTCTACCAGTGGGACGTGTCAACGAATCGCCATGAAGTGCTTCCTGGTTTACTCGCCAAAACGTAGGCAGAAACAAGAGCAAACGCAACAGCTCTCCACTCTACAAGGAGAGACCTAAGCGATGCTTTACGAAGAAATACCGGAGTTGTGCTACTGTTGCGTCGTGCATTGCAGCAGACGTAAATTAATTCATTTTAACCCATTCATGTACAACTGTCGTGAAGCAGAACGACAAAAACGCTGAATACGGGCTGTTGCGAACGTGTTTGGTAAGCGAATTACTCGCGTTCTCTAAGGCCAGTCACATGAGTAAGTGTGATAATGTAGGTCTCCTGTTATTGTTTTGAGTAGCCTTGACGAAGAACCGTGGTAACCTCGCTGATGAGGCTCATCAAAGCCTCTGACCACAATGCGTGCTGGGTAGAAGGCAGACTTATGACGCATGCAATAGCCATTGCAGAAGCCGTGACCACCGATAATCTGAAGTGGTCACCACCACACAGCATCGCGCACGTAGGCTTTGATGGCTGTAAGTTATGGCTTCAACTAGCAAACCTTAACATGTACGTCATACAGGTAAAAAGCAAAATGTTGGTGGTCACCACAATAAGGTTGTTCTTGCCGTCGGTCTTTGCAATTACCGGAGCTATCTCGAAGGCCACGATTTTTTCATTTCACTGTACTCTGAAAAAGTGGACTCACATGTATCCTAATTTGCAGTATATACAAACGGAAAACAACCGCGAAGAGAGCTTTCTAGGATGCGTAATTTAACGCACGATATGTGAAACATGGATGAAAGATGCAACTGCAAAGGCGAAAATTGGCAGTGCCATCTGATAAAGCGAGTTTCGTACCACTGATCGTAAGCTACATTGATCGCGTAAGTACTTCGTCGCTTTCAAATCATGTGTACACTTAACGTTAATGCATTTAGGCGCTACAGAAAGCACGTCGGTGTGCTTGCCTTGAACTCGATGTCATCCGACGCTGGCTTGCGCCTAAATAACGGAAACATCCTTGGCGTTGTATCCGCAATTCGTTTTATTGATTTATTGATCTTCTTACCTTTTTGAAGCAACGTAGGATTGACCTTACAAACTTGCCAGGCTCTTGAGTATGAGGTAACTGCGCCTCAGCACCAGCGAAAAAAAGAGGACCTATGCACGTTCACTTGCGGATTGCTCTCTTTGCACTACCCAGTTATGGCCAGTGCGGCAATGAGGGCGCAGCTGGTGGCGTTTCTCGCAGCGCCGCCTGAGCAGAGTCCAATATTGATCTCGTCCTGTCTTTTTTTTTACTGTGGTATTCCAGGCCCCACGAGCAGCATAAACCAAAACGTTATGCTGAGTTCGAGGGATACCGGTTATGAAGACTCAGTCATTATGACTCAGACTTCTACCCGTTCACGCAGCACCGGTTTCCGCCTCCTCCAGCGTCCACGCGTCAACATCAGGGTCATCGTCTCTATAGACCACGCTCTTCTGCGCCATACCGCCGCTTTGCATTGACGCTTCTCCCATCTAACATCTCGTTGAAAAACATTCGAAAGACTGAGGATTTAGGGAGGAGAATCTCCGTCTCATCGATGATCAAAAATATATCTAGTGCACCCAGCCAACGCGTTGTCAGTGATCACTGAAGGTGTTCCTGTGCAAGCGCCTGTTGCTACCGATGCCGTTACTTCTGTTTTGCGTAGTGACTTGTGCTCGCTACTTCGTAAAGCCACAACACTTAATGTAGGACCTGTTGCGCAGTGCAAGTAATGTAATCATCCAACCCGATGCAGAGTGTACTGCTCACGTTTTCATTGACTGCATACGCCACTACATTGAGGTGATTGTGCTGGGCACTTGCGTTCATAAACTTATCCTGGATTGGGGTTTTTTACATTCTGCCTCCACTGTCATTTCAAGGGAATAACGTGTCGTTCACACCACGGATAGATCAGATGCATCCACGTGAGCACCGCCAACGTCATTTTTCAACTTGATGGTCGCCGAAGAAATTGTTTTGTGTCCTGGTCTCGAATGCATCGTAGCTGTCACATCTAGCCAAGTAACCGATGGTGACGACGCCCTAGCTGCCCAGCTCTTCGCTGCGCTTCGCGCGGTATTCTAGTCGCCTTCTGTCACTTCGGATGTCTCGTGGCCGCACCCTCCTGCCCCTTTGCATCACAACTGCAGAATCCATAATGTTCATCGAGAGAATCACTGGCGATGATTGACGGCTCTCCACTGACCTCCATTCTAATTCTGCTCGTCTTCATCGTCAATACCAGGTTCAGGTCCGATTTCTTCCTCTTTCTGAACAGTATTCGCTCCCGTTTTGAATCGGCACATTTCGCAGCGCTATGGGCACTTCTAGCTAAGCATATGTCCTGCGTGGATAGCTGTGCCACGACAATGAGTCTAACTCTGGTGGCTGTACACCACACTCAAACCGGTGGTTTTGTCTTACGTGCTCGACCATATCGCTTCTCCCAATCGGAAAGCAAAGTCATTGAAACAAGTTGATGATACGCTACGACGCAAGATAATATGGTCCTCTTCCAGTTTATTGACTTCTCCGGTCGTCTTACTGAAAATGAAAAAAAATGGTCCCGCTTGTTTCTGAGTTAGTTACCGAGAGCTAAATATTATCACATGCAAGAATGAATACCGTACTTGGTAAAAAATTACTTCCACGTGGGAGAAAAATGCCTGTCCTCTAGCCACTCTCCTGTCCGGAGCAATGTTCTCGCTCCGGCTGGCGAGAGGAATTGCGTAGAGAAGCCGGAGTACTTTCGCAGATATTCCACTCTGGCGAATCAGAGTAATTTTATGGCGCTGCCGGAGTACTTTTTACCGGCATTGCAGTATGGCTGACCGGAGGCATAGAGTTTCCTAATATACACAAGAGAACTGTGGCGCTAGTGTTTATGGATGCTGCAACGCACGGCGCTTCAGCGAGCATGGGAATGAGGGGTGTGCACACATTTGTCTAATCTTTGTAATTCTGGCCTGTTTTTGGCTCTGTGTGAGTTCGTGTGGCTTGGAGCTGTTTTCTCACGAAACAAAACTCAGCAAACTTTCAGCGATTGTGCTTCGCCGCCTTATTCTTTTAGACTTTCCTTTCCGAATCAGGTCACTAAGTTCAAAAGGGTTGAACCTCTCTTTCAAAACAAAGCCGAAACACAGCAATAAACGAAACCGCCAGTACGATTCGCTGCCCGCAAGTACGAAGACTAAGCAAATGTGTGTACTACCAATCATTCTCATGGTCGCTGAACGACTGCACCAACAGAGTCCACTCTAGTTAATTTTAGGAAACTGTGGCCGGGGGGACTACATGGCATCTTTGGAGTACTTATCGGGATTTTTCACTATACTCGGCTACAACTTTCCCTGGCACTGAAGGGAAAGCTACGGAGGCGGATCTTCTGCACATGCAGCACTACGCGAAGTAATTCGTTTTGGTGCGTGTCTCGTATATAACGCTGTGGAATATGACGGGGGCGCACCATCAGCGTTTTGGTAGACGCAGGCGCCGGTTTGCGTTTGAGGTGCACGTAAAAAGGGGGGACTTTCTTACGCGCTCTAAAACATGAAGCCACAAAAAATAAAGTGAAAGAAATCGAATATCTTACTGGTGTGAGCTGCGTTCTGAACAAAAGAGAAGCATTTATATTTCACGTTGAAAATACGGGTGCTACGTTGGAGTTACGTCACTGACAGTAGGATGCACGCGATTTAGCTTCGTAGATTTCCCTTCAGTTCCAAAAAAATGTTGTCGCCGAGTATATCTGGAATGTTTGCGTAGCATCTCCGGGGTATTTGACGGAAGTTCTTACTTCGTCTAGACTGAATTCAATTTAGAAGAATGAGTAGTATTGATTTTTTAATTCTGCGCTGTGCTGTTTGCTTATCTTATTTGGATCATGTCGCGCGCTCATTTGATGAAGGAACGCTCAATTCTCTTGCAAACACTGTAGAGTTACAGTGTATTGTTTTTTTTTCAAAAGCTCTAGCAGATCGTATTCAAGAGAACGCCTGAGTTCTTCAGTATTATGGAAAGACGGGCTTGTTTGTTTTGCTGCATACTGAAGCTTTAGCGCACACACACGAGGACACAGACGAAAGGGACACAGGGACCAGCGCAGTCTGTCAACTTTTCTAAAAACTTATACTTACCACAGGGGCTACCTTGAATACAATACACACTCCATTTTTGGCGGGACACTTTAGTTTAACATAGTACAACTGTGCTTTCTAGGCACATGCAGAGTAATTCAAGAAAGGTTTCTAGTGATATTCCACTGCTATTACGGAAAGACACTTCATCATGTTTCATTCAATGCACTCATTCACGGAATCTAGCCGGGCATCTTGGGGCAAAGAGTAGTATAAGTCTTGAATATCGACACCAAAACCATTGTAACTTCCTTCTTCAACTCCACATAATTGCGATGCCACTTCCACACAGAATTCCTGACGAAAAATTATTATCCAAAAATAAAGATTGGCAGATTGGCAGCACAGTGGAAATCGATTATATGCGAAGCACGATTGAGGAAAGTTGATAGGTCACTCTAAAATCGGCACAACCTTACGAGGCGGACGTAAAAGTACATGCAGTGGCGGATTATCTAGGCTTCAAAATATTCAATGGAACCTGGCCTTCCAGATTTAGGGGGCCCCCCAAAAGCCAGAAAAAATGGCCAGCTTCGTTGTTTTGTTCGAAAAAGTATAACTTTCCCGCTAGAAGCAGAGAAAAGATGCCTGCAATGAATTTGTTTCCTTCACCTATATCCCTATGAGAGTGCATATTGCCTTAAAAAATTTAAACCTATTACACGTTTGAAAGCGAGCGATTTGTGCGTATATGAAAATGTGTGTGATTGTTTTTCGAGTGTGATTAAGAACGTTTTTGTGGAAGTTATACATGGATCTCTTTTTGATATGAACCATCTTTTCCAGAAAATTTGGCCCACCCCCTTCCCATATTGAAAATATTTTAATTTTAAACCATCATTACTTTTTGAGATCAGTAGGTATATACAATATGCATAACAGCACTATACCTAGAGGTGCTTAAATTTGTGTTGTGTGAAATCCACAGTAACTAGACGATCGGTAGCATGTTTACTGTGTGCACGTGCGAACAGTTTCTGAAAAAGGTCCACCTGTCAACTTCAGCAGTGCTCGCACGCAGACAACCAAAGCGTGCGCTACCCAATCATTGAAGCTGAAGCAGTTAGAGGAAGCTAATTTCCACAAAGGCGCTCCCTGATTTTAGAGCGAAGATACTCTTTCTTTAAATTAGGGTAAATAATGCCATAGGTAAAGACGAATGCAACAAATGGGCAAGGTGCTTGGACTGCACTTACAAGTGTCACATGCATTCTTTCTTTAAGTCTTGATTTATCGTACAGTTTAGTCTTCTTTCAGTATGATCCAACGTAACGCAGTAATCTTAAAGCTGCCCATGTGTCTTCGTTACCTGATATAGATAACATTATGACGAAAATTTCTCTATGTGCTCCGCAAGAAATAGAACGCTCAGGTAATAATAAACACTGCGCAGAGGCTTAAAATAAATATGGCTTGTGTACTTTGCAGCTAACTCTAAAAAGCGTCAAGACTTAAGCATCACCAGATGACAAAGCGAGAAAGAAAGAAGGTGGGCGAGGTGGGAAGGGGCCACCTTTATTTTTTTCAACCGGGCTCTCCCCACTGTTCATCCGGCCCTGCGTACATGACTTCCTTGTCATGATTATCATGCTTGGACGTGCCATTTACCTTCGTCGTCCATTCACGTCACGTGATACTAAATTTGGTATATGTGAAGCTAGCGCAACGACCACGAGCGCACTATGAGCGTGACATGTAGTCATGTTGTTACATGACCCGCATGTTATGATTATCATGTTTGGACGTGTCATTTGCCTTTGTCGTCCATTTGCGTCACATAATACCAAATTTAAGATAAGCGAAGCTAGCGAAACGGCCGCGAGCGCATCATAAGCGTGGCATGTAGTCATGTTACATGATTCGCATCTAATGATTATCATGTTTGCGTCAGTATAATACGATCGTCATCCATTCACGTCCCGTAATACCAAATTTGGTATAAGTGAAGCTAGCGAAACAGCCACCAGCGCATCATGAGCATGGCTTACATGACATGCATGCAATAATTTCTACGTTAACGTCTGTCACTTGTGTTTGCCATGCAGTGATGTCACACCATACCAGTTTTTCAACATCCCATGTGAACGAAGCCACCACAAGAGCAGCAAGACCAAGAAATGTAAAGCATAACATTTATGACATACATGAATTGATAATCATGTGTAGTGAAGAAGATGAGTGCTGCTCGGATAGGCAGGGAGTATCACTCAGTCTGTGAAGAAGACGACGTTTGGTTGGCTGGTTACACAGGCTGGTACTGCCATTACCACTTGACGTGTCGTGAGCACTCTCCTGTTTTATAAAAGAGTGCCGCTCTAAAACGCCTCATTTTAATTGGTGGAGGTGCTGGGTAACGCATAATTCGGGAATTTCCAAACCGCACGTTGCTTTCAGTTGCTACGATGTCCACGGACGACGATCAGCAGGCGGCCGCCTCGGCTCCAACTACTGCAGCTCCTGTCTGTCTCGGCTTTTTTCGGCAACGCGATCCGCCTACCTTCAGTGGAACCGATGACAAGGACGTGGAAGACTGGCTCGATGAATACGACCGCGTGAGCAAGCACAACAAGTGGGACGATGCGCACAAAGCTTACTGTCGTCCAATTTTATTTGACCGACGTCGAGGGTTGTGGTACCGTAATCACGAGAGAGACCTCCCCACCAGGTCGGCCTTCCGAACGGCGTTTGCGGAATTGTTTGGCCGACCAGCGCTTCGCAAACTACGGGCCGAACAGCGCTTGCGTACTAGGGCTTAGAAGAATGGCGAGAATTACACCAGTTATATCGAAGATGTGGTAGACCTTCGCCGGCGTGTCAACTCGGCCATGACAGAAGCCGAGAAGATCAAACACATCTTAAAAGGCGTGACTGACGACGCATTTCAGATGCTTGTTGCCAAGAGCCCGCAAATGGTAGTGGAAGTGATCCAACTTTGTCAGAGTTATGACGAGCTCTACAAACAGCATGACACCACTCGTCGTGCCAGCACGCCATATGCAACAATCTCCGCGTTAATGTCGGCTGGCACTGCTATAGACCACACCAGTTTGCTTCTCGAGATCAAGCAGTTTTTACGAGAGGAGTTCGCACGCCATACGTCCCTCGTACCTTATACCTCCGAAGGTGCCCCATCTACTTTAGTGCCATCAATACAGCGAGTAGTTCAGGAGCAAGTGTCCGAGGTGCTACCAAAAGCTCATGCACCACTCGTGACTGCTCCACTGAATTGTGCCAAAGCACTGAACGGAACCCGACGTCCGCCTGTCGCGAATGCCCACGTTTCTTTGTCGCGAACGCCTACGTCCACGCGCCCCTATGTCGTACCGACTGAGCCTATGTACCAGGCTACCCGCCCTTTCTCCCGGCCACCACCACCACGCTTTCAGAACCCTTGGGGCACTCAAGACAACCACCCCATATGCTTCACCTGTGGAATTGCGGGTCACGTGGCGCGATTTTGTCGACAGCGTGAGTTTTTCCTGCGTGGCGGCGTCCGGCCCAACAACTATGATTTTTCATCACGACCAGAGCCTGCTGTATCTCGCGAGCCTGCCACCATGGACACATTTTCACCTCGCCGGAACTTCAACAGACACTGGTCGCCTTCACCTTAACGCCGTTACTTTTCCACTGTGCTACGCCGACCTCGCCCTGTCCGTGAGGAAAACTAGGAGCCGAATTTCCGGGGGGCAAGAACTGCGGATCTTTCAAACTCCACAAGACCTTCTTTTTCGCCGTCCAACGTCGTTGCTGTCTCCGTTAAAGGTATACCTGTTTTTGCATTGGTCGATACTGGCGCCGCAGTGTCTCTAATGAATGAAAAACTCTGCCGTCGACTAAAAAACTCACAATGCCTCTTCACGACTTCGTTTTGAGCACTGCGAGCGAGTAACGAAATTCCCCCTTTTGCTGCATGCACAGCACGTGTCGCTATTGCTGACGATATTTATGTCATCGAGTTTGTAGTGCTCCCGCAGTGCTCGCATGACATTATATTAGGCTGGGGTTTTCTCCGCACTCATCATGCCGTCATCGACTGTGCTCGCGCTGAAGTGGAGTTCGCGCCGTCATTCGACGCTGCTCCACTCGACTAGCTCCTTTTACCTGCAAAAGTTTTCGTTGCCGCCGACACTTTGATACTCCCGTTCTCATCTGCCCTAGTTCCGCTTTCCTGTGACGTCTCTAGTGACTCAACTCTTCTTTTTACGCCTTTTGAAACTGCTGTTCACCGCAAGTACTTCCTGATTCCTTTCGCCGTCTGAAAATTCACGATGGATCAAGTGCAATTTATGTTTCCAATCCGTTTCCCTTGCCTTCCAAGCTACTGTGCGGAGAGTGCCGGGGGTTTGCCGATGACATTGATTCCTCGAGTGCACGTGTAGTTCCTGACCACTCGACTACGCTAACTATTGACGTTGTTCATTGCTGCGCGTCACCCTCTTCCCCATCATTCACCGACGCAATTTCGCGCTGCATCGACACCAACCTTACGGCCCAGCAGCGCCAACATCATCAGCCTCCTCGAGTGCTTCCGCGCCAGCTTCGATCACCAGCAACTGCCTTTGGGCCGTGTTTTCACAGTATCTCACCAAATCGACACTGGCCTTCACGCTCCTTTACCTCAGCGTCCATATCGGGTATCAGCATCTGAGCGTCGTATAATCGCAGAGCAAGTCGACGACATGTTGAAGCGCGGTGTTATTGAGCCCTCTAACAGCCCGTGGGCCTCCCCAGTTGTTCTAGTCAAGAAAAGTATGGCTCAATAAGATTCTGCGTCGACTACCGCCGGTTGAATAAGACCACGTGCAAAGATGTTTACCCGCTACCTCGCATAGACGATGCCCTTGACTGCTTACAAGGCGCGGAGATCTTCTCGTCACTAGATCTGCGTTCAGGTTGTTGGCAGGTTCCCATGGCTAAGGCTGATCGCCCCCAGATGGCTTTCGTTACCCCCGATGGCTTATACGAATATAACGTCATGCAATTCGGGCTCTGCAATGCGCCTGCAACTTTCGAGCGCATGATCGACAACATCCTCCGTGGCCTGAAATGGCACACATGTCTGTGTTATTTAGACGATGTCGGGATATTTTCAAGCGACTTTTCAATGAATCTTCTGCGTCCCAAGACAGTGCAAACTTGCCTCACCTCCACCAGTCTACAGCTCAACTTGAAGAAGTGCTGCTTCGGCACTCTAAAACTCCTAATTTTGGGCCATGTTGTATTTAGAGGTGGCCTTCTTCCAGATATGACGAAACTCCCTTCCGTTGCCGAATTTTCTAAGCCGAACACCTGGAAAGAACTTCGCAGCTTCCTCGGTTTATGTTCATATTTTCGTCGTTTTATTCGCAACTTCGCCTCCAGCATATCACCTTGACTGAACTTCTTGCTGGCAACAGTGACCTTCCTAGTTGGTCGTCAGTTTGTGACGATGCATTCACCACACTCCGTCACCTTCTTCCGTCACCTCCTATACTGCGACATTTTGATCCTCTTGTCCCGACGGAAATACACTCGGATGCTAGCGGTGTTGGTCTCGGTGCTGTACTCGCCCAGCGTAAACCCGGATTTGATGAGTACGTCATCTCTTACGCCAGCCGTGCACTCACAAAAGCAGAAGCCAACTATTCAGTAACCGAAAAGAGTGTCTGGCCAGCATATGGGCTATAGGCAATTTTCGACCCTACCTTTACGGGCGCCCATTCAGCGTGGTTGCAGATCATCATGCATTATGTTGGCTCTCCTCGTTAAAAGATCCCACCAGCCGGCTCGCCCGTTGGGCGCTTCAGCTACAACGGTACGACATTGGGATTTGGAGCCGGCACGCTGGCCGACATGCAGTTAATGTCTATGTTGGTATTGCAGATTCTTGTCGCTCTCCGAGCTGCATGGGATTTCGACGCGTCTGGTCAATGGGCGGTGATTCCTTTATTTCCAAAGGCGCTTGTGGAAACGACATCGTGCCACTTGGCTGCAAGGGACTGCTCCAATGAATCGCCAGCCATCTTCGACGACAGGAACACCAGCGATACCGTCTGCATTGAAAGTGATATGGCGGAGACTCACCAGTATCAAGTGCCACGTGACCATGTGCAACCTTATTTATTCGTGGGATTTGGAGCCGGCACGCTGGCCGACATGCAGCTAATGCCTATGTTGGTATTGCAGGTTAGTGAACACTGCTCTTTTTATGTACGTAGATTACTTTGTGCACTGCCGGCTCCTCCCACGACAACATGCTCTGCTTGAAGTTGTAGAAAACGAGTGAAAGAACGTGCTCGCCATAGAAGATTCCGCTTGTTTGCTAACCGGGTACTGTATTTGATTCTATTACTGTTGCTTTCCGGTTATGTAGAGATAAATCCTGGCCCCCACTGTGAAACTGAACTAGAATTGCTCAAGAGCTTGCAGGCAGGTTAGAACAGCATCATGAAGAAGCTGGATACTGCCCAGGAAGAACTAGCAAAACATGAAGCTATGCTCTCTGAAATAAATCATAAATTGGGCAAAGCTGAAGGACAGATTTAAGTTCTTAACGAGACGGTAGAACAACATGGAAACGTGGTCAAACAGCTCGAAAAGAAAGTTCAGGAACTGCCAACAAAAGACGTAGACCTTGAAAATAGAAGCCGAAGGGCCAACCTGGTCTTTTATGGCATTAAAGATGACAAGGAAGAGACGTGGCAGCAGTCTGAGAAACTGGTTAAGGACATCTGTCTAACTCGTCTTGCAATAGAACTGACGTCAGTACAAAGAGCACACCGTATCGGTCGATTGAACAAGAAGTTCAACCGGCCAATTTTTGTTAATTTTTCATCCGACAAGGAAAAAGTGGATGTCCTTAAAAACGCTAAGAAATTCAAAGGGTCTGATTACAGTGTAAATCAGGACTACGCACCAGAAACACGAGAAATTCGAAAACGATTGTGGAACTACGCTAACATTGAACTAGCAGACAGCAGTAGCAAGGTTAAACTAAGTTTTGACAAACTAATTGTTGATGGCAAGGCCTTCACGTAGGACAAAGAAAAATAAAAGGTAGTTCCAGCTCTAAAGAAGTGACATCCTGCTTGTAAGACCACCTCATCTTCACGCAACCTAACAGCTGTTGTTGTAAACTGCAGAAGTATTGTGAATAAAATAGATGAATTCGCGGGCTTAATTGAATCGACAAAGGCAGAAATAGTGTTTGGGACAGAATCATGGCTGATACCGTCAATCAATAGTAGTGAGGTGTTTCCCAGCCACTTTAACGTTTACCGAGAGGATAGGCCAAGAACAGGTGGAGGGGTATTTTTGTTAGTTCACTCTTACGTTGTAGGCCCATGTGCTCAGATTTGGGTGAACGTTAAAGAACCCCAGGTGGTCTGAATTTCCAGAGCCCTCCACTACGGCGTCTCTCATAATCATATAGTGGTTTTGGGACGTTAAACCCCACATATCAATCAATCAATTCGTTCACTCTTCCTTACGGTCATCTGAACTTGATATCGGGCACGATGACGTAGAATCGGTCTGGTGCACGGTGACACAAGCTGATAATATGAAATTTATTGCCGGAACGTTTCATCGACCACCAAATTCGGACCAGGATACGTTGCAGCAACTGTACGACATAATTTACAGAACATCAGATCAGTTTATACTTGCCGGTGATTTCAATCTACCGGATTTGACATGGTATAATGGAACATGTATCGCCTTGACTGCTTGTCGCGAAAACGTCAGCATGAAAAACATTGTTGATACGTTCGATTTTACTCAATACGTTACTGTGGCGACAAGGAATAACAACATTTTCGATTTGCTTTTTTGTAATTTGCCAAATATTGTAGACTCTGTGACGTGTATACCCGGTATCAGTGACCATGTCGTGGTTGTAGCAACTATTAAACATGTGATCAAGAGACCCAAGCCCCGCCAATCGAGGAAGGTATCTTTTTATGACAAGGGTGATTACTGTGCTATTTCTCAGGAATTATTTGCTCATTTGCCTGTTTTCTATTGTCATTGCGAGAGCGCCGGTGTTTCATAACTGTGGTCTCTATTTAAAGCAAAAGTCATAGAACTAACGGAAATGTATGTGCCAAGTACAAACGCGGTTATATTCAAAAAGTGCAAGAAGCTATGGGTGACACCAGGGATTTTTAGATTAATAAGAAAAAGATGACGAGTATACAAGGCATTTAAAAGAACCCTTAGTAGTTATCAGTACACCAAGTTGGTCGAGATTAGTAATGAATATAAATCTGAAGTTCATAGCGCAATGGATCAATACTTTGATCGACTAAACGAAAGTATCAAATGAACCAACAGCATTTTTGAAGATACGTAAGAAACTGTGGAGCTGATTCAACCGGAGTAAACGAAATTTTCCATGATGGTCAGATCTTGTCCAGCGGCATTGATAAAGCGTCGTGTCTTAATGATTTCTTTCACTCCGTATTTTTACCTCAAACGTATTTTGCGAAATTATCTACGCTGGCTGAGCCACCTCTGGGAACTCAGCCACTAACGCCACCAATTGAACTCTGTGTGAGTGGTATCGAATACCTTTTAAAAAATATAGACGAAACCAAGGCCCCTGGTCCATATTTCCCACGCGTGTTGAAGCGTTGTGCCTGGCCAATAGCATGTTATCTTTACCTACTATACAAAAAATTTCTCTCTACTGGGGTTCTGCCTGAGAACTGGAAAATGGCTTTCGTGGTTCCCATTCACAAGGGTGGTTCCAAAAAAGAGGCCAACAATTATAGACCTATTTCATAAACATCTATTCCCTGCAAAATACTAGAGCACATTTCTATTAAGACATAATGAAACACTTAGTTCAACCTAAATTATTAGTTGATGATCAACATGGTTTCCGCAGGGGCCTGTCTTGAACAACACAGCTGAGTGAGTTCTACCATGATTTAGTGTCCGAGGTTTATGACAACGGTCAAACAGACTGTGTTTTCTTAAATTTCAGAAAGGCGTTTGACACCGTGTGCCATCCCTTGCTTCTTCGCAAACACGAAAGGCCAAATATTGATAAGAAAGTACTGAATTGGACAGCCTGTTATCTATCACAGCGTCGACAATATGTCATTCTCAATTGTACTACTTCTCCTACGGTGGAAGTAACATCGGGTGTCCCTCAAGGGTTCGTTTTAGGGCCACTACTGTTTTTAACTTACATTAATGATATTCCTGATGGCATTACTTCTCGAATACGTTTATTCGCTGACGACTCAGTTGTGCACAGAAAAATAAAAAATGAACAGAATCGCATTGAATTGCAGGCTGATCTTACCCGAATTGTTCAATGGTGTGATAAGTGGAAAATGCAACTTGATGTGAAAAAATGTGTGCACGTGTCTCTTACTAACAAAAAGAAAAAGGATGAAGCGCGTTACTTTTTGAACGGTGACGTCATTGATCATCAATCAATGTATAAATACTTGGGTGTAGCACTTGCGAGCGACCATTCATGGAATGCGCATGTGCATGCTGTAGTTTCAAAAGCTGCCAGAGCCCTAAATTTCATTCAACGAAATCTGAGATCCTCCCCTGCGGTCCTAAAGAGTACTGCGTATATTTCATTAGTCCGCCTGATTTTGGAATATGCGTGTTGTGTGTGGGATCCGCGCCAAAAGTCCTTGATTGATTTGATTGAGAAAAAACAGAACAGAGTGGCAAGGTTCGTTCTCAGTCAATATAAGCGAGGTGACAGCTGTACTGAAATGAAAAACGAGCTGGGATGGGAAGTGCACTCCTCTCGCAGAAGAAAATTGCGTTTGAAGTTGATATTTCAGATATACCATAAGAAGACTGGCATCAATAAAGACACTTACCTTAAACCACCGCATTATCTGTCTAGAAGGTCTGATCATGACCTTAAGATTCAAGAATACCGGACTGGAACGAACCTTTATGCTAATTCTTTTTTGTTCATACTGTACAAGAGTGGAATTGTCTTGTGTGACCAAGTGTGCTGTCACAACGAAGACTTGTTTTTTCTTCAAAGCTGTAACCCCCCCCCGCGTACACGCCTTTGGGCAAAGCAGGGTATTTCTGAATAAAATAAATAAAGACATTCACGTCGTTTACCAATCTGGGCGAAAACATTCCGACGCAGACGCTTTGTCCGATCACCTCTACGACGTAGTGACAAGTCGCCGTCTTCGCCTGCCCCTGACATATCTGCACTTAGTGTCAGTGACATGCTACAGCACCAACGAAAAGATCCTTGCATCGGTTCACTTATCAACTTGCTGAGTCGAACTCTCTCGCAAAATACCCCTAGAGGTACGCGCCGTCAAATAAAGCACTTCGTTATCAGAAATTGTTTGCTATACAGACGGAAATATCTCTCCGAAGGACGCCAATGGCTCCTAGTTATTCCCAGACGTCTGCGCTCAGACATATGCGCCTCCTTTCACGCCGACCCACAATGCACCCATGCTGGAGTGCTAAAAACCTACACCCGCCTGTCCCACCGCTACTACTGGCGTGCAATGCACTGCTTCGTTCGTCGCTACGTACGTTCCTGTCTCGCTTGCTAGCGCCGGAAGAATCCCACTCCAAGTTCTCCAGCTCCACTACAACACATACCTTGCCCTGCCCGCCCGTTTTACTATGTTGGTATCGATATGTATGGACCTCTTCCAATTACACCGGCTGGAAATCGCTAGGTAATCGTCGCTATCGATCACCTTACGCACTACACCGAAACGTCCCCACTCTCTTCTGCGTCAGCGAGTGACATCGATCATTTCATACTACATCAGATCATTTTACGTCATGGTGCAACATGTGAACTCCTGAGTGACCGAGGGGGTGTGTTTTTGTCGGAAGCCGTCGAATTGCTTCTCAAGGAATGCCAAGTCATTCATCGCACCACCATATCATCCTTAAAAAATGGCATTATAGAACGATTCAACCGTACATTAGGAGATATGCTTTCAAGTACTGCACAACCGATCATTCCAACTGGGACAGTATTTTCCTTTTTGTAACATACGCGGATAATACTGCGGTCCAGACAACCACTGGTTTCTCTCCATACTTCCTCTTTTATGGTAGCGAGCCCTCTTGCACGCTAGACACCATCCTTCCTTACCGCCCGAATGTTGCTGACTCGACTACGATGTCACAAGCTGCAAAAAACGCGGAAAAGTGTCGTCAGCTTGCCCGCTCCCGAACAAGTGCTCAACAGCAACGCCAGAAACACTACCGCGATAGCCCGACGCCTCCGGCTTCTTATGCATCGAATGACTTTGTCTGGCTTCGCATCCCTTCAACCAGCCCTGGTCTCTCATTGAAACTGATGTACAAGTATAAAGGCTCTTACCGTATGGTTAAACAAACTTCACCCGTCAATTACATCGTGGAGCCGTTTGAGCAACACCATGATCAACCACACCGTGGACGTGAGACCGTCCATATAGTTCGCCTAAAACCATATTACGATCCCTCTATTGTCTCCTGCCCATGAGTCGCCAGGATGGCTCTTTTCCGGAGGGGAGGAAAATGTAGTGAAGAAGATTAGTGCTACTCGGATAGGCAGGGGGTATCACTCAGTCTGTGAAGAAGACGACGTTTGGTTGGCTGGGTACTGTTGCGAAGCGCGCCACCGATGACGTTACGAAGGACGCCACGAATCTCACCGCTGCAACCACTGTTTCGAAAGACGGCGACGCCCACACGGTCCCGAAGGCGCCACTGCTTCGAACTCCGCCAGGAAGGTCACCAGCCGTTTGGTAGCGTAGGTTTCTCAGCTCGCGACTGCTTCTGCGCAAAGCTAATAGACGAGTGAACGAGACGACGGTGAAATAAACAAGGTTTATGTACAGCATATATACAGAGGCCTTAAATTCGGCACTGGGGCCGACAGCATAGAGACCTGAAGAGCCGAGCTCTCCTCTCTAACACATAGGTCTGCTCTCAAAGGGCTCTGCTCTCAAATAGGTCTACTGCTCGCGAAGCGCCGCAGGGATTCTTTTATATGCACCGGGTGGACTCTTTGACCAAATGTCGAACCAGAAGCGCCGCTGGTCGTGGGGTCAGAATCCTCCAATGGGGTCGCCGCTGGGCTGCGTCCTTCTTTCTCATCGAATCTGGAAAGGCTGCACTGCAGGTGGCTGCACCCAAGGACGAGTGACGTCGCCAGGCATTGCGTCAGACCCGCCAGACAGGAAGGCGCCGGTTGCTTGGTCGACGAACTCGCTGGCTGAAATGACTCACTGTGCGTGCGCGGCAGAGAGGCACCGCCGCGTGTTGACGCCGTTGAGTTGTTCGCGTCAGGCGGGCTCGCGGGCTGGCCTTGACACAGGTTGCCTTTTTCAGAGGCATGGACGTTCATTGTGGACTCGCAGGCATAACAGCACCCCCGCCACCAGACAATGCGCCGGAAAAACGAGCTGCTTCCACGTGGCTCGGATGTCAGGTGCGCTCGTTCGCCAGGTCCCTCCAGGTTCGCCTCCAGGGCCATGGTGAGAATGCTGCTCCAGACTCTGTTCCGGGAACACATCCCATTCTTGAGGACGGATCCCAGCTCCACTGGCTTGTCGCCACAACTTGTTGACCCGCTTCGCTCGTCTCTTCTGACGATCCTTGGTTTCAGCACTTGTCGATGGTTCTGCAACTTGTCAAGAACGGTTCGACAACAGACAACACACGACACAAGTAAGCGCCCTCAGTCACCCGACAGAACACCAGACAAAGTATAGTACAACTTATACCTAGCTACGTGTCTATCGGAATTTCGTTCCCTCTACATCAAGAGGCACGTGGGACACAAGACTCTTAAAATGAGAACTCATTTTTTACGCGTACAACAACGTAACGAAACAGAATAGAACATAAAGTTGGTTCCTTGAGCTCATTCTGGACGAGAGCGCTCAGCTGAGGCGGTGATGAAGACAAAATTTTGCTCCGAATCGCCAGCGAGAAACCGAAAGCTGGAGAAGGTACTAACTAAACGCACGGCTCAATGCATCTGCATTATCGTCTAGCTTTCATTTTTTTGTAGCGAATGTCAAAGTTGTCCTGTTGGAGCATCATGCTCCACCTTAGTAACCGGCCACTTTTAGGCGACATGTTATTTAACCTGGTTAGAGGACAGTGGTCCGACAATATCAATTACTAGGCGCCGAAAAGGTTCTGTATTGCCACAAGTTTCATGGGTGCCTTCCACTTGTCCGAGGATTTCCCCGCTCTCTGACAAGTGTTGCATGAGCGTACAAAGTCTTCGATATCCTTCCAGCATTTCGGCCAATAAAACTCAAGGGAAACTCTAGCCTTGGTCTTTTTTATACCGAGATGCCCTGCCCATGCGTTTTCATGCGCCAGTTCCAATAGTTGGCGACGATACTTTTGTGGCACCAAGAACTGCTCATACTTGCGACCTTGCGCATCTGTGTAGCTCCGATACAAAAGCCCTGCTTTCTCAAAAAAGTAACATTCTTTTTCTTTTTTCCCAAGTTTACGCTTTCCATTAGCGCTTTTATCGAGAGGTCCTCACGCTGCTCTCGAATGAGCGTGTCTCGATCAACCCTCGAGAGCTCACTCCAAGTTTCCGCTACAGGCGAGAGCGTTGCAGCTCTCTCGCTCTGACCCAATGGCGCCATGTCGTCTCCCCCTGCTACGGAAGCCGCGCCGGTCGCTTCGGCGACGGGCCGCTCGAGTGACTGCTCACATGACTCACGCGGAAAATTTCCTCTCTGAGGTTCCGTCGACCCACCGACAAGGTCACTGGAGAGTTCACCGCATTGAACAAGACCAAGCTCCTGCGGAAGCTTCCGCGCTTGCGATCGCGTGAAGGCCATGTACGCTAAGTTGGGGAAGAATGAGTTACCCTGCTCTTTGAGAAGCTGCTCTGAGTTGTTAATGAAAAGATAAGGAAAACGATCGGGAAGCGCGGCAGACACAGCCGCTTTGGTGCGAAGCTTACCGAACGGGCCTTCAATGACAACCGTAGCGATTGGTAAGCAATCATTCTGCTCCTCGGCGACTTGCCTGATCCACGCGCATTCTCCTGTAAAGTCATCCAGAGACACCAATGAAAGATGGACAACGTCCATGGTTGCAGCGTAGTCTCGAAGTGCTCGACACGTTTTCCCATTCACACTAATTTTTTCGATATACGGCTCTAACAACCGCATGTTCTTTTCCGATTCTCGGATTGTTGCAAATGCAAACTTTTGCTTACAGTTTATCGCAATGTGCCCTTCCTTTTTGCAGTTGTAGCAGATTAGTGGCTTCCGTGATTCAAACGCACGTGTGGTATCAGTGCGTTGTTTAGGAACCTCACTCGATTTCTCCGCTTCCGTTTGCCCTTTCCCTACATTGTCCTTCGTATGAGACGGGTCCTTCTTGAAATTACGGTGCGGAGCGGATTTCCGTAGATCAGGTTTCTTTGAGAAGCCCTTTTTCCTTTCATTCTTTTCGACGCGCACTGCCCTGCTATGCAACTTTCGGCGAGTATAATACTCCTCAGCTAACTCTGCTGCCTTGTTAAGCTGTACTTCACCAAGTTTGTCCTGTAGCCAAAGTTTGACATCCTCCTCGATGCAGCGGTAGAATTGCTCCAATGCAACGCGTTCCACTACTTTATCGCGGTCGTCATAAACACCTTCACACTTGAGCCATTCAATTAAATCAGCTTTAAGACGAAACTCGAAGTCAACGTGTGACTCATTCCCCTTTTTAGCATGCCGGAATCTTTGCCTGAAAGCCTCGGGTGACAACTTATAACGTCTCTAGAGCACTTCCTTAACCTCGTCATAGCTCTCAAACGCTTCCCTCGACAAGCAAGTTATCGCGTCGGACACTTCGCCAGGAAGAAGAGCTAACAGGTTCTGCGCCCAAAGAGACCGCTCCAAAGCATTTCGCTCACAGACGTGTTCAAACTTGACGAGATACTTCGCCATGTCCTCGCCTACTACGAACGGTGGCAATTGGTCCCGAATTCTATAACCGCTGACCTGAATCGTCGGAGAAGCTACGCTAGGCGCCTGCGAACACTGTAGGATTGCCAATTCTATTCGTTTCAACTCGAGGCGCTCCTGTCTCTCGGCCTCTTCGCGCTCGCGACGTTCGCGCCTTTCAACTTCACGTTCGCGAACTTCTCGCCTTTCAGCGTCTTCACGTTCGCGAGCTTCTCGCCTTTCAGCTTCTTCACGTTCGCGAGCTTCTACTTCTCGCCTTTCAGCCTCCTCGCGGCATGTTTTGATATGCACCCAGGCCTCATCGACTTCCTCAGCCGACACTCCTTCATTCCTAATGATCTCAAGGATCGCTTGCTTTCGTTTCGCACGGCCCAAAGTAATGCTGAGTTCCTCACAAATTTCGATGAGTTCCTTGACTTTAAGGTTCTCCATCGTTCACACTAGCCTCTTGCTGTTTGCCCCTGTTAAGAATCTACTTTTTTTGGCAGCAAAGGTTGCGGCAGCGGACAAGCAACTAATTTCGTCCTTGCACTTCGTACCGGTTGCAATTCACGCCTACGACCATCGACGGACTGTTCGCTTCAAGTGGCATCGACTGAAGTGACGTCAGCTATCCTGTTCACGTCACAACTCGCGCCTGCTGCTATCAACACTCTGGTGAAGTGAAGCGACGCCTATCAGAGTGACTTCATCAGCCGGACTGCCTACAAAAGCGGTTGTCCTGTGCGCCAGCCCGTCATTTGGCAGCAAGGGTTGCGGCAGCGGACAAGCAACTAATTTCGTCCTTGCACTTCGTACAGGTTGCAATTCACGCCTACGGCCATCGACGGACTGTTCGCTTCAAGTGGCATCGACTGAAGTAACGTCAGCTACCCTGTTCACGTCACAACTCGCGCCTGCTGCTATCAACACTCTGGTGAAGTAAAGCGACGCCTATCGGAGTGACTTCATCAGCCGGACTGCCTACAAAAGCGGTTGTCCTGTGCGCCAGCCCGTCATTTGGCAGCAAGGGTTGCGGCAGCGGACAAGCAACTAATTTCGTCCTTGCACTTCGTACAGGTTTGTCACATAAACTTTTGCATCTACTAATCCTTCTTAGTCACTGCCCTGTTGCCATCAGTGTCTCGTGCTTTTTTTTCAATATGCCGTCGTGTGCTGAGCTAGCGAAAGATATAGCAACACTACTTGCTGAATTAGCATCAATGCAAGAAAGTCTGAGCATGTTTAATGGACTGTATGAATCCGTGAAAGTTCAGAATGAAACCATCTTGAAGGAAAATAAGTTTCTGAAAGAAGAAAACGCGAAGCTGTCTCAACGTCTTTCGTCACTCGAGCAGTATTCACGCCTCAATAACGTAGAAATCAAAGGTGTTCCCGTCACGGAAGGTGAAAATTGCCTGGCTGTAATACAAGCTATTGGTAAAAAAATTGGTTGTCCTGTTGTACCTTCTGACATTGACATCGCTCATCGTGTCCCCGCGAAAAAAGACAAGAACATCATCGCGCGTTTCTGCTCGAGATCGAAGCGAACGGAATTCATTAGTAAAGCTAGGAAAGCTAAACTCACCACTTCTGCAATTGGTCTTTCGCGAAGCAGTGACTCACCTTTTTTTGTGAATGATCATCTCACGCCAGAGAACAAGTGTCTTTTCGCGCAAGCTCTCGCATTGAAGAAGGCTAAAGGGTGGCGATTCCTCTGGACCGAAAATTGTGTGATTAAGGCCAGAAAGACTGAAAATAGTCGTGTTTATCGTATTTCTAACGCAAACGACCTGGCCATATTTACATAATCAGTGCGCCTGCACATCCTTTTTTGTGTGTTTCTACCATGAACAGAGGCATGTTCTCGTGTGACAACACGAAAGCATTGCTCCATGATAAACCACCTCAATTTTCATTCCTTCATTGCAATATTCGCAGTCTTCGTAAGCATCACGATGATCTGATCAACTTTCTTTCTATACTTGACCATAACTTTTCAATCATCTGTTTGTCGGAAACATGGCTGACACAGGTAGATGGCAATCTATTTGATCTGCCAGGGTACATCAGTGAACATAGTTACCGTGGAAATCAGAGAAGTGGCGGATCTGCTATCTTTGTGAATTCATCGATTGCGTACACCCGTCGTCTCGATCTTTCATTCCGAAATTTATTGTGCGAGTCTGTATGGTTAGAGTTCGACCGGAATGTCTTGCCACTCAATAACAGGCCTACAATCCTGGCATACATTTATCGTTCTCCGTCATCATCTTATTCGGACTTCTGTTCACAGCTAGAAGAAATACTTAATCTCTTAACCAATGAAAATAAGAACATCATCATTTGTGGTGACATCAATATAAACATACTTCCTCCTAGCTGTCAATCATGCTCTGATTATATCAACTGCTTATTTAGCTATGGTTTCTCTTCCTTAATTGATGTTCCAACTAGGTGTGACACTGCCGGTTCATGCACGTTAATAGACCACATATTTTCATCATCAACCTCTGATTACACCACCGGAGTGATTGATTATTCCATTACAGATCATTATCCCCTGTTCTTCGTTCTTGGTACCGGAAAACGTGCACAGCACCGTCAATATACGAAAAATTCCTTCAATGAAGCTTTATTTGCACTAAAAGTGCATGACACATGCTGGAATAACGTTTTTCGATAAGATTGTCCTGAGAAGGCATATTCGATTTTTCTATCAACAATAACGAATTACATTAACGATTGCACAACCCATGTAACCCATAAGCACACATTCTCGTCTCCTAGGAATCCATGGATTACAGATGCGCTGCTGCGCTCAATAATAAAGAAAAATAATCTTCACAAAAAGGTGAAATTGCAGCCTTTCAACGCATCTTTGCGAGCTAGATTTAAAATTTATAGCAACATTCTTTCTAGCGTCCTCAAACGTGCAAAACGGGAATATTATGAACGGCGAATAATTGAAAATGGAACAAATACTCGGCGTAACTGGGAGCTAATTAAAGAATTTCTGAATGTTAGGGAGTCCGATGCCAGCATTAAAAAAATAATTTACAAAGACAAGGAATACTCTACCGAAGCTGATATGTCAAATATTTTTAGCGATCATTTTGCCGCGTGCCAAAATACGCTCTCACTTAGCGTTCCAGCCCATCTTCCACGTAGCCCTCAGTCCTTCTTCCTTCGCCCGGTTTCTTCTTCAGATGTTTTTAACGTAATTTCTTCCCTCAAAGTTACGGGACCAGGCCTGGACTCCATCCGGCCCTCTAGAATAAAACTGGTTGCTGCAGACATATCATTAGTTTTTGCAGATATTGCTAACAAAAGTTTCAGAACCGGTATATTTCCTGAGTTGTTGAAACGTGGTAAAATAATTCCTGTGTACAAAAAAGGCTCTCGTGATAACATTAAAAACTATCACCCCATTTGCATTTCGCCATTTTTTGGCAAAGTCATTGAAAAGCTTATCTACAGTCGTCTGATGCACTATCTAAACAAATTTAATCTTCTTTTCCCACACCAGTTTGTTTTTAGGAATGGTTATTCAACGGAACAAGCATTGCTCAAATTCACGGATAAGATTAAACAATTTATTGACGAAGGGTTCGTTGTAGGAGCCATATTCATTGATCTAACAAAGGCATTTGACACACTAGAACATTCTATTCTTCTGGATAAGCTCGAGTCTTTTGGTATTACTGGTCCAACTCTAAATCTTATTCGTAGCTACTTGTCTAACAGGCCACAAGTCGTATATCTTAATGGTCAATTTTCATCGACTAAATTAATCAACTGCGGTGTTCCCCAAGGTTCTATATTAGGTTCGTTGTTATTTCTACTATTCATAAATGACTTACCGAATACGCTTACGTTTTCTAAGTGTTTGCTATATGCTGACGACACGACCATTTACTCACCACATAAATCGCTCACCGCACTTCAAGACACACTTAATGCAGATCTTAACAACGTGCATTCATGGTGTAGAAATAACAAACTTCAGATTAATCCTACTAAAACAACTTTCGTACGCTTTCATAGCCCACACACTGCGGTTTCTTCCTCCATAACTGTCTTGCTGGATAATTATACTTTACTGGCATCTGACAATGTTAAATTTCTTGGTGTTACTCTCGATAAACATCTTAAATACAATAGTCATGCCAATTCACTTATAAAAAGGGTTTCATTTGGTATCCGCATTATCAGTACAACACGTGCATTTTTTCAACCTCATGTTCTCATCTCACTTTATCATGCTTATAATTATAGCCATTTATCATACTGCTTATCATCATGGGGTAACACATACGCCATTCATCTCAAACCGCTTCAACGTCTTCAAAACCAGGCGATCAAGTTAATGACTTTTAGCCCATTCCGTTGCCATTCTCTACCTATCTATCATCTTCGAATCCTACCCATTCAACACTTGTTTTATCATAGATTGTCGCTCATCACATACCGTCTCATTCATCGCGAAATATCACTTGATAACATTCCTTTCTATATCTTCGTCAACAACAATAATACCAGGTTTTCAGAGCGTAATAACTTCCTTTTACCTAAAATCAGATCAAACTATAGCAGATACACAGCACGCTTCTTTTGTGTTCATCTTCGAATAATATCCCTCTTCATGTTAAGTCGTCTCATTCATTGCAGTCTTTTAAACATAACATGAAAAGCATACTGTTAATTGAGCCCCTTGTTCATTTGTAATAAAACATTTCCATTATTACCTCTACGTTTTCAATTCCTGCTTTTACGTATTCTTGTAGTTTTGTATAATGTTGTTCTGGTAAATTAACTTTTTCGATTTGACTATTTATTGTTCTGTGTTGAACGCACTTTTTATTTTTGTTCGCACTTGTAGCTTTTGCTGCTGTTACTTACCTTTTATGTACCCCATTAATGATAGGAGGTCCCCCTGACAGTTTCTTACTTTGGGACCTCCTGACGCTGTATATATTATGTGAGCTCATTTTTTTGTACTCATGTACTCAGCAATGAACTTGAATAAACTTGAACTTGAACTTGCCGTACCCACTATAAGCCTACTAGCAAGATGCGCAAGCAATTTTTAACACTCCCGTGTTTACACCCTCCGCATTAACTTTGGTTTCAAAGCGCTTCGACTTGGCTTGAAACGATCAAAGCTCACTCTAATGCTTCACACAGCCTTTTCTAAACTACTATAACCTATTCAAAGAAAAGCGGCGCACAAAAAAGACGGAGACAAAGAAGAGAACCACACACAGCGCCACATAGCAGCGCTGTGTGTGGTTCTCTTCTTTGTCTCCGTCTTTTTTGTGCGCCGCTTTTCTTTGAATATGAATACGCACCAACTCGCCCAACTTTCTATTCTGTTACTATAACCTGAGCTAGAGTAGTCTGGTGAACTGAGGGGAAAACATCAGGCACTCACCGCATCGATGCCACTGACGCCGGCCGATCCCGCAGCTGCCAACCACTGTTGCGAAGCGCGCCTCCCACGACGTTACGGAGGGCGCCACGAATCTCACCGCTGCAACCACTGTTTCGAAAGACGGCGACGCCAACACGGTCCCGAAGGCGCCACTGCTTCGAACTCCGCCGGGAAGGTCACCAGCCGTTTGGTAGCGTAGGTTTCTCAGCTCACGACTGCTTCTGCGCAGAGCTGATAGACGAGCGGGCGAGACGACGGTTAATTAAACAAGGTTTATGTACAGCATATATACAGAGGCATTACAAATTCGGCACTGGGGCTGACAGCTTAGAGACACGAAGAGCCGAGCTCTCCTCTCTAACACATAGGTCTGCTCTCAAATGGGTCTGCTCTCAAATAGGTCTGCTGCTCGCGACGCAACGCAGGGCTTCTTTTATATGCACCGGGTGGATTCTTTGAATAACCAAATGTCCATCCAGAAGCGCCGCTGGTCGTGGGGTCAGAATCCTCCAATGGGGTCACCGCTGGGCCGCGTCATTCTTTCTCATCAAATCTGGAGAGGCTGCGCTGCAGGTTGCGGCACCCAAGGACGAGTGACGTCGCCAGGCATTGCGTCAGACCCGCCAGACAGGAAGGCGCCGGTTGCTTGCTCGACGGGCTCGCTGGCTGAAATGAGTCACTGTGCGTGCGCGGCAGAGAGGCACCGCACGTGTTGACGCCGTTGAGTTGTTCGCGTCAGGCGGGCTCGCGGGCTGGCCTTGACACAGATTGCCTTTTTCAGAGGCATGGACGTTCGTTGTGGACTCGCAGGCATAACAGTACACAGGCTGGTTGCGCCATTACCCCTTGACGTGTCATGACCGATCTACTTTTTTATAAAAGAGTGCCGCTCTAAAACGCCTCATTTCAGATGTTATGACTAGTCGATTATGCTCACTGTACAGTCGTGTTATGCCATACCATATTTGATATCGATACCATTAACGAAACGGCAAGGAGAGCTAAATGTCACAGACAGACAGACAGACAGACAGACAGACAGACAGACAGACACAGACAGACAGACAGACAGACAGACACAGACAGACAGACACAGACAGACAGACAGACAGACACAGACAGACAGACAGACAGACAGACAGACAGACAGACAGACACAGACAGACAGACAGACACAGACAGACAGACAGACAGACAGACACAGACAGACAGACAGACACAGACAGACAGACAGACACAGACAGACAGACAGACACAGACAGACAGACACAGACAGACAGACACAGACAGACAGACACAGACAGACAGACACAGACAGACACAGACAGACACAGACAGACAGACACAGACAGACAGACAGACACAGACAGACACAGACAGACAGACACAGACAGACAGACAGACAGACAGACAGACACAGACAGACACAGACAGACACAGACAGACAGACAGACAGACAGACACAGACAGACACAGACAGACACAGACAGACAGACAGACAGACAGACAGACAGACAGACAGACAGACAGACAGACAGACATGCTCAAAGTCAGCGAAGTTGAGTGGGAGGTTGCTTTACCTTGACGATACCGTGACTGCGATCAGCGTCCCATTTCGTTGATGTTGGTGATGTCCTGAGACAGGGGTAGATATGCTCGTCCAAGAGATGCGCGTTATCGTCATTCAGAGTGTGCTGCGTCGCTGATGACTCGGGCTTTAGCATATTTTCAGCTTGTGCTGCGTTAAAGGCGCTCATAATGCTTGAAAACATCGGTGCCGACTGCATAATTCGTAGTGGCGCTCTCCACAACTACTGCAAGAGGAAATGACGCCGGGAGGTTCCCGCCATATGATTGGATAAATTTAACGTTAAATTTGATCGCGGCAATGCATCAAAACAGGGATTACTATTGGATTTGTTTTTTATTAGCATGATTTTCTCTCAAAGCGGCAGAGAATAAAGCTCTCCGACTTTTCCAGCTTGAAAACTGCAAAGCTGGTCAAAAAATGCGCCTAACCCCATGTGCTCGCAGAAACGTGCTGGCGACACTCCGGGTGTCTTATTTGAAGAAACTAAAAGATAAAAATGGCAGCATATCTACGGGGTGAATGATTGAGAGTGGGGCGAAGCATCCGTCCATCCATTTCTTCTTTCTTCCGTCCATCCATGTGTGCGTCTGTGGCCGTCCGTACATCCATTCGCCCTTCCGTGTGTGCATCTGTTCGTGCGTCCACACGTCCATCCGCGCGTCCGTCCTTGCGTTCGTCCATGCATCCTCCCTTGCGTGCGTCCATGCTTCCATCCGTCCGTGCAGCTATCCATGCGTCCGTCCATGCATCTGTTTGTGCGTCCGTTCGTTTATCTAGTCAACACTTCAAGTACCAGCATCTCGCATCTTTTCATCATATCATGATCTTTTCATCATAGTGTCACGGATGAAGCCACACTACCCCCGAGCCACCTGACACTGCTTTTTCACGCGTCTTTGTGCGTGTACGCGACCACTTTAACTTTTAATCGGCATTGGTCATCGGGGTGGTACTTTTTTTTCGAAGGGGGGTAATGCCACAGGCATGGAACGAGGTTTAGCCATGCCAATGCGAGTATGTGACATGGTGTGAAAGAAGAGGACGGTTGGTGTGTGCTCGTGCTCTAACGTTCGGTTCGGCTCGACGTCCAGTGCTGCTCCTGGGAACAGACGTTGTGGTCGTTCTGTGATCACGTGACAATATATGTGTCCGTCTCTGTGACCGTCCGCGCGTCCATCCGCCCGTCCATGCGTGCTTCTGTTCGTGCGTCCACACGTCCATCCGTGCATCCATGCGTCCGTCCCTGCATTCGTCCATGCCTCCGCCCCGGCGTCCGTCCATGCGTCTATCCGTCCGCGCAGCCATTCATGCGTCCGTCCATGCATCTGTTTGTGCGTCCGTTCGTCCATTTAGTCAACACTCCAAGTACCATCATCTCGCATCTTTTCATCACATATTCCGCATATAGAAGCACCGCCATCCTGCGTACATTTCAAAGACTAAACGAGAGGTGGCACACGCACAATTTCTTACGGCTTGCACTTCGTGTCTACTTCCCACCTTTAACCACCTCGAGTTTGGTACATACTAGTTCACTGTATTCAGTGCAGTCTGGCCCAACGCTCGCTAAACCTTTCTAAAACCAAGAAGGTTACGCCCAGCGAGTATAACCTAGCAACCCTTTCTTGTCAAATAGTGCCCAATCTACATGCCAATGGCTGGTAATTGGGAACGAGAGACAGGAGAATTCGGTTTTTCAGTAACACGCACGCTGCGATTTTTTTATTTTTCAACAACGCACAGGAGAAGTCTCCCACCGGCACTACCTTGCATGCAGGTCAAAGCGTAAGATTGGTAACGCACTACGACTACGTTACACTCGGAATACGCGAACACCCTATAGTGTGAGGCCAGACGTGACCAGCGCCTGTCGGCGCAGCCCGGCGGCAACCGGTGCGAAATGCGACATGCTGCATTTTGCACCAACCACGTTACCCAGAATGTACCGCGTCTGCCTAGCTTCGTAACGACGGGACGCCGGGCGTGCTGAAACGCGCATGCGTCAAAGCAACGCAGTGCGACGTGCGCCTGCGAGTATAGGCCAGGCAGATCAGCGCCTGGCGTGGCATCACCGGCATGACGCGACTAAACGAACGCTGGAGCACACGCGCACCGGGTCAAGTCTAAGTGTATTAACGCCTTGAGTGTGGCATGTAGTCATGTTCTTACATGGTAGAATCTCATGATTACGATGTTTGCACCAGTTACATACCTTCATCATCCATTCACGCGACGTAATACAAAATTTGGGCATATGTGAAGGTAGCACAATGGCCGCAAGCGCATCATGAGTGTGGGACGTAGTCATGTTGTTACATGATGCACATGTCATGATCATCATGTTTGAACGTATCATTTACCTATGTCGTCCGTTTGCATCGCGTAATACCGAATTTGATACGTGTGAAGCTAGTGAAATAGCCGCGAGCGCATCATGAGCGTAGCACGTAGTCATGTTGTTACATGACACGTATCACATGATTATTGTGCTTGCACCAGTCACACCCTTTGTCGTCCATTCACGTCCTGTAATACCAACATTGGTGTATGTGAAGCTAGTGAAACGGCTGCTAGGGCATCATGAGTGTGGCTTGTAGTAATGTCTCATGACACGCATTCCATGATTATCATGCTTGCACCAGTCACATACCTTCGTCATCCATTCGCATCACAAAACGCCGAACTTTGTATATGTGATGCTAGCAAGACGGCTGCGAGCGCATCATGAGCGTGGCATGTAGTCATGACTCATGAGTTACATGACATGCATGTCATCATTTCCACGTTAGGTTCTGACGCCTGTGTTCGCAATGCAATCTTTTACTTGCATATCAGCTTTGCAGCATGTCATGTGAATGAGACCACCGCAAGAGCAGCAAGACCATCAAATGTAAATCATGGCATTCATGACATACATATCATAATTTTCGTGTTATGACTGGTCAAATATGCTCGTCACACGGTCATGTTATGCCTTACCGAGTTTGGTATCAATACCATTATCCAAACTGTCAGGAAAGCTAAAAGTCGTAGGCGGCTAGACGGACGGACGGACGGATGGACGGACAGACAGACAGACAGACAGACGCGCTCAAAGTCGCCGAAGATCGCCAAGAAATGCTTCGCACTTAAAAGGGCGTGCATGGGCTTCGTAGCCTTGGCTGTGCTGCCACAAATTGTTGTCGCCAAGTGTAGGCGGTCAAAGGCTGGCACTAGCCTAAAACAGGTGGTCATGCAGGCTCCCTACCGCCGGAGCGCGCAGCCAAGCGCTCCCGTGTTCCTTTCATAAAAATTGACACCGTACACGGATGTACAGGGTTGCTATGCACGATGGCCTGAGCTGAGTTTGCTCTGAGCTCGCTCTGCGGCGGCTATGGCATGAAGACAGCGCAGAGTGCAAGATAGAAGCGTGGATAAAATGGCTGCAGGAAAGTGCGTGGCATTGGAAACATATGTCGTTGGCGACATATGTGGTGGTTATCAAAGAAACACCACATGCGCACACTTCATCACCACCCCTCCGTCATCATTTTAACAGCGCAGCATCGTAAGCGTGATTGTAGCGCTATCTTTTTGCCAACTCAACAGGCGCCTCCCACAGGCGTGTTCGTATTCGCATGTGTTCTTTCCGGCAAGCTCTTTCGTTCCACCTGTAGCATGCATGGAAACTTGCAATCTCGAAGACAGCAAGAATGCACACGCAGCACTCTAGTGCTACTCGTATCGCCTCTATCAAATGTTGCAGATAAATATAAGGACAGGTGGTCACCAGGAGCACTCGCAACATGGCGACAACGCAGCTTTGATTGGATATGTCGGTAGCGCGGTGACATTGAATGCGAGACATCATGGCCGCGTGGTGATGCCACTTTTACTTCTACGAGCGTGTGTGCATAGCCTGCGCGATCAAGCTGAAAGATTAATTGTGCTGCTCCACGTGAAACTGCTTCTCGGCAAAAGCAAACGTGGTGGGCGTACCCAATCTTTGCCGTGGGCATCTGTCAAGCTGATTGACGCCTGAACCCAGATACAATTTCGTCGATTTTGAGAAGACCCGAGATAAACTTGTAACTGTGATGGTTCCAGTGTGACTATCAAGCGTTTGATGCAGTGAAAGCTAAGTGGCAACTTCTTGCCATATATTATAATTTGGTGAGCTTACACCACTTGTGCAAGGCTGGAGCCATAGGGGAGCTTCTGATTACATAGCTTCTTCCAGCTTTTTAAGTTGGCCGTCTCCGTATACGCGTGCTCGGCTTCCAAATGAAGACCACATCAGCTCCGTCTTATTTTTGAATATACTAATTGGCTGAGGCTTAAAAACCATTACACTGAGCTGCCTGGTCTTCATAGATAAAGCTTCAATTAAAAAACAATTTTCTCGGGCCCAGTTAGCAAGGCCATGCTAAGTATGGAGCTAATAAACGTAATTCTGATTACCATGGCTTTAGCCTGCTCATGATTAACCTCCTCATTCAAGATATCACTGCCGAAACGGTTGCCCATGCTTTCATCTGCGACTTCGTAGCACGATTCGGAGTTCGATCAACCGTGACAACAGATCACGCAACGCTATTCGAGTCTGCCCTATTCGGGAACATCATGTGGTTCCTAGGAATTCAGCGTATACGAACAACGGCCATCGCATCAGCAAAGGTATGGTGGAAATGTTCCATCACCAACTGAACACTAGCCTGACAGCAACTTCAAGTCACAGTTGAGCCGAGGCTCTACCTCTGCTTCTATAGAGAACTGGTTGGCTCTGAAAGCGGACATTGACTGCTGCTTGGCTGAACTCGTATACGGCGCAACAGTTCAACTTCCGGGGTTGTTTGTCACCGACAGTAAAAACGTGAGCGCCCAGGCTAACAGCTAGTATACGCCCTGTGACTGCAGGACATCATGAGCAAGCTGCGCTCTGTTTCTCCACGTCTTCCAGCACCACGGCCTGTCCACGTCCCCAGTGATCCTCCTTTTTGTTCTCACGTGTTCGTGAGGCACGACACAGTACAGCGCCCACTCCAGCATCCTTATGATGGGCTGTTCAAGGTGTTGAAACGAAGAGAAAGCCACATCCCGATCAACAGAGGTGGCCCTCATGACGTGGTTTCACTTGACCACGTAAAACCTGCGCACGTGGACAGCAACTGTGAAGTGCGTGAACCATATCGAGTTCCACAGCCAGCAAGACTTTACCAGCAGACCTGACTGAACCAGCCCAACCATTCACCTAAAGATTCACGCGGAGTGGAGGACGCACAAGACTTCTGGTGTTAATGAACCTATGAACCACAACGTGGTGTTGACCCATTTACTAGGGGAGAGGGAGAGGGATGTTGTAGCGCTGTGAAATGGCGCTTCTGTGCGCGAAGGCCAACAGCGCAAGCACGAGGCATCACGTGTATTTTCTTCCTGCCGTTCGAGGGAAATAAAAGTTCAGTTGCGCAACTTGCTCGCCTGGGTCGGCCAAGCAGTGCAATCTAACAGTTCCTTGTGATCATGTATAAGTTAATTCTGTAGGATCTATGACCACAAACGTAATAACCATCACATACTACAGCGCTTCTCGGCTGGGAATTCTCAGGTGCTATCGGCGAATGTTATACACCAGGGTCGACTTGCTTTATCTGTGATCTATTTCCTAATTCACTCCTAGATTGCCCAATAGACACTGTATGTTTCTTTGGTCATTTACTAATTCTTTGATGTAGTCGATGATGGAGAACTCATGCACTCATGTGGCATAAGCAAAAACCAGTTTCACGCAGAATATTCGCCTTGAATGCCAGAACAGCCAAGATAACAGTGTGTGTTTGGGCGTTCTTCTTTCATTTCAGACGAATGTTGTATGGAGGTTGGTGACAGATGACCTGTTTCTCAAGCTTCCATCCGGCCACAGCAACCTCTTCAATGAAGTCTGGAATTTTCAGGGGACGCTTACAACTTAGCGGGCATTGCATTCAAATTTATTATCCCGTGTGCATAGTGTAGTGAAAAACACTGTTCAATCAATACAAGTCTCTTACCTTTAGATTGGCTTTTCTGTAAGTTGAACTTGCGAAATAAAACATCTTACGTGAAGCGCTTTCACCAGCTTCTCCGTGGTGTACTTTGCGTGTTGTTTGGTGGTTTTTCTTTGTTCATGTTTTACGACAAGTGCATGAAACTTTCTATGAGTTTCATTTATACGACACTAATATGAGCCTACTGTGAGATGCGTAAAAACATTAACCATTGTTGTCGCTTTTGTGCTATTTCTAACGTGGTTTGAATACATGAGAACTAAAAGGCTTTTTACCGATGCCACTTAAACGACGACATTACAGTGGGAGCTCTAAAGAGCAAGCTACACGTCTTTTATATTTTGTTTATTCTGGCAGAGCCGTGTCCACTGTCACTTAATGTTTAACGAAGTCCGTTTCGTTGAGCGCGAGAATGGGTGCAAGAAACATAAGAAAAATAAACATGTAGTATAACCATCCCTAATTGAATTCCTTATCTCAGAGGCTAAAGAAAGTGGCATTAACATATTTTTTACGACTTTCAATGAACTAACAAGACTTGCGCCACTGCGCAGAGAAAGAATGAGCGAGTAATAGACAAGAAGCAGACTAACATTAGTTTTCCTAAACACATCAACAAATCCACTGCCTAGTGTACAGGTGTGTCGTATGAGGTTCCTTCCAGCTGTGGTTGCTTCGTTAGACAGACTGGCCGCTGTTTTAACCATAAACAATAACAAATGATTGCTCACTGGACGATTACCTTCTGATCTATCGTTACACTGTCGGGAGAGTAAGTGCGCGACAAAATTTGATGAATGCATAGTTTCATACTGACACTCTAATGAACAAAGGTGCAGTACTGAAAAATCCCATATAAAAAGCCAATAACCTGCTGAACTACTGACACATATTGGTCGATTGGGTTATATAGGTCTAATGATGCCGTTTCTGTTTCTTGGTTCTGTATAAGTGCAATGATTACGTATCTGCGTGTTCGTTTTGTATAGGTGTAATGGTTTTGTATTTGTCTGTTTAAAAGTCAATGTCAAACTTGATTTCACCGAAAAACTCAGAATTGTCTTCAGAGCAAAAAGCTGCTCATGACTTATTTATTTATTTATTTATTTACAAATACTCCTGTCCCATTCCTGGGACATTGCAGGAGCGGGTACATAAAAATCAACGAAAGCACAGAAACAAACAATAGTGCGCACAAATTTATGCGACTAACGCATAAAATTTTTCCCGAACTCTACAGTGTTCATTCTACGCAATGCACTATCAAGCTTGTTCCAAACTTCCACCACACGCGGAAAAAAAGAGAATTTGAAACAACCCAAACGAGACCTGAAGGGTACAAGGTTCAAAGCGTCTACTACGTGTTGTACGCGCTGGTATATCAGCGAAAGATAAGGGCGCGTGAACGCAGGTCATTTTGTGTACAATCTTGTGCAACAAGATAATACTCTCACGTGTACGGCGGTGTTCCAGTGAATGAAGTGACAACAAATGAGCATGTGAAGACGGGGAGAAGTCCCGATCATAACGGTTAAAAACGAACCGTATACACAGTAAAAATTTTTACACCCTTATGGGTGTGAAAAGGGTGTTTTGCAGATTTAAACCCTTTTTGACTGAATGTAACACCCTTTTCTTTGCTGGTACACCCTCAGAGAAGGGTGTAACTGGCAAAAGGGTGTTATTATGCCGTTCGTGAGGGTGTTGAAGAACAGAAGGATGTACACCTATAATTGTTGGAATAAAAAATTGTTCCGTTTAACGTCCCAAAGTTGTCATATAATCATTAGAGACGCTGTACCGAAGGGCTCCGAAAATTTAAACCACCTGGGGTTACTTAAGGTGCACCTAAGTCTAACTACACAGGTCTCGCACTCTTTCTCGTCCATTAAAAATGTGGCCGCCGTGAACTGCCGGGATTCGATCCTGCGACTTGCGGGTCAACAGTTCAGCACCATAAGCACCAGACCACCGGCGCTGGAGTGCCCATGCAAGAATCGAGCTGCATCCATGCTTGCAAATAAAATACCACGCATAGCGCAAAGAATGCATGCCTTTCCTAAGATAACAATGTCGTATGGATGAAAAAAATCAAGAAAATGATTGAGGCATTGAGAAATTTTACAGAACACTAAGAATAATTGAGAAAATGTAAAAAAGACATGCTTTGCCGCTTTATATCGTCCACATTATATGTGAATAAATTAATGGGCTATTGTCACGATACACGGACAGCACATATTCATGTGTAGAAGCAATTGAGAAAAAAAGCTTGAATTTATTACAAAAACCCTTGCTTGGTCAAAAGCCGTTCGAGTGCAAGTTGTTTTCACAAGATTATCGAAGACGAGACGTGCTTGGTCGAAAAAGAAAACAATGCACTACCTTCTGCAACCATGCGGGAGCACGGGAAGTGGTTCTTTAGGTGAAGAAATAAAGGTCAGAGAACGGCACGGTCAGTGCACGCATTCAGTGCACTATGAATGGGACTTATGAATGGGACGGTCAGTGCACTATGATTGGGACCTATGAGTCCCATTCATAGATGTTCGAGAACAGCATAGGCCAATATCGTCAGCAACCCTTCGTGATGGCCAAACGCGAGGACCGTCTGCTGGCTTCGAACTTTCAAGCTCTTTGCTTTTTTCGTGTCTGTAGCGGCCACCCATTGGCAGCACACCACTCCTACTTTGGGTGTTTCCTTTTTTTTCTTTTTTTCTCCACCCTCTGAGAACATTCTCAATCACTACCGCCCAACTTGAAGTGAAGCGATGACTGCACTCCTCTGCTTTATAGTTTTTTTTCCGGCTACGATTGCCAACAGGGACACATGCCACCACCAGGAGATGACGTCTTTACTAACCCCCTTGAAACTAATATGCCAAGGATGAGAAGGCTAGGCACCTTTGACGAAGATAGGTTCTCCTATCGAAACTTTGGTCAGCCTATCTGAGGCATTTCCACCTGTCGGCTCTCATTTTAATTTTGCTATAAAGAGTGCGTTTTTGAGAAATGGATATTGTCTCTGTTACCTAGAAAGATGCTGAAAAATAAAACTTGAAATTTTAATATGTGGCGAAGCTTCATGGGGTGAAGGCTGATCTGTTAATCATCTTTCTTCAGCCATTGACCTTACCTGTTCGATTATTGGCGGCAAACTGCTCTAACTGTAGTATGTATGAAATATAATAAATGTGTTTGCTTTCAGTTGAGAGAAAACCTGTGTTGTGGTACATGTACTTGACATTTATCTTACGCCAATATATGTCTACTTTTAGGAAGTGGGAAAAGATATTTATCAATAAGTGGAAACGATATCTACCAAAGCAGCTCTGTTATTTTTGTGTAATCAGAAAGTTTGAAATGAACTAGGTGAGGCTGAACTCGCATGGTTTCGCGATACCAAGTGCAACTGCAAATTAAGTTGCTGAAATATGTATATGTCTGCATATTGCATGAGACGTGTGCACTGTTGCGGGTAATAATGTTTTCAATGTAATGTGTTTGTGTGTCTACACAAACGTATCCATACCAAGCACCCTTGCTGTATCGACTCACTGAGCCACCAATTGATATACCCGAGATGTTTATGCTATTTAACACTAAATATTTGTATTTAATTGTATAACAATAAAAGGCAGTCTAAATTTCTATAGTTGGCTTTACAAAGAAGGCTTTGAGGAATATCATTGCATTTCAGTAAGCTTGCTTATACACACACACACACACACACACACACACACACATATATATATATAGTGAGATCAAACAGACAATATTGCCAAGGAAAGTATAGGGGAAGTTATAAGTCTGAATTGTATTGTAAATGTGAAGAAAGAAATTTGGGTGAAAAGATAACTTGCCATGGACAGGAACTGAGCCTGCGACCTTCGAATAACGCGTTACTCAACGGTCGCACACCCTTTCAACACCCTCTTAGAAGGGTGTTGAACACCCTAACATTTTTGCTGAACACCCTTCGTGTAGGGTGTTCAGCTAACACCCTTTCAGTAGGGTGTATCTGAAAACACCCATAGGGTGTTGCTCTGGCGACAAGCCAGTTTACACCCTTAAGGGTGTAAAAAAAATTTACTGTGTAGCCTTATTCTGCACAGATTCTAACCTCTTTTTATCTTGCTCAAGATGAGGCGACCAACCCACAGAGGCGTACTCGAGCATCGGTCTCACTAGTGTCGTGTAGGCAGTTAACTTACAATCTTTTGTCGAGTTTTTCAATCTTCGCTTTAAGTAACCAAGTTTCCTTAGAGCTTGACAAGTTATCTGATCAACATGTTTGCCCCATTTAAGGTCATGTGTAAAGGTGATGCCTAGGTATTTGAATTCACTCACATGTGCTAGGATGGACCCATTGTAGTTATAACTGAAACTGAGAGGCTGTTTTTTTATTTGAGAAAGTCATAGCTACAGTTTTCTTGTAATTTATGGGCATTTGCCACGTTGAGCTCCAATCGCAGAATAAGAGAATACGTTGTTGAGGACTGACTGGTCTTGAAAGGTAGTAATGCAGTTATACAGTACACAATCATCGGCATACAGACGTATGTTTACAGGGGTTCCAGAGATGACACTAACAACATCATTAATAAATATAATAAACAAGAGAGGCCCTAGCACAGAGCCTTGCGGCACACCGGATGTGATTTCAACAGGGGATGACTGCACCTGGTTGAAAGTAACGAACCAAGATCGAGAACGCAAATAATCCGCAATCCAACCGAGTAATTTAGAATCTTTAAGAAAGGAACTAAGTTTTAGAAGAAGTTTTTTATGGCATACGTTGTCGAAAGCTTTCGAGTAGTCTATGAAAATTGCATCTGTCTGACCCCTTTTGTTACGTGATGTGGCAATGTCATGGGTGAATTCTAGGAGCTGCGTTGTTGCAGAAAATCCAGCTCGGAAGCCATGCTGACACCGGGACAGAAGGTTGTTTGCGTCCAAATACTCAACAATATGTTTATGAATGATATGTTCCAGTAGTTTACAGCTTGTTTAAATTAGGGAAATTGGCCTATAATTTCGAATGAGCTGCTTATTGCCAGATTTAAATAACGGGACAGCATTAGCTGTCTTCCAAAGTATGGGAACAGTGGCCGACGCAAACGATTTATTAAAAATGACAGTCAAGTAACGAGCGCACCATTTGGAGTACCGTCTCAAGAATGTATTAGGAATGCCATCAGGACCGGAACATTTAGTCACATCTAATTTTAGTATCGAATTGTGAACACCTGAACAAGAGATTGTGAAGTCTGGAATTGTAGACTGAACAAAGTTGCAAGCATAATCTGGGATAGTGCCATCATCACGAGAGAAAACGGACTTGAAATAGTTGTTGAAGCTTTCTGCAATAGTGTTAGAATCGGAGCATGATTGGTCATTTATAAGGAAGCAAGACTGAACAGATGACTTCGGGTTAATAGACTTCCAGAATTTGGTCGGGTTTTCTACCATAAACCGTGACAATGTATTGTTGAAATAGAAACTTTTCGCTTCCTGCATTTTCGCCTTCAAAGTACACTTCAAAGAATTAAGCACTGGTGATCGCACAGCTGACAAAAGAGGATGACCTTTGCGAAGTCGCTTTACGCGGCGAGTTAGTTGAATGATTTCCCGTGTGCACCACGGATGTTTTGGATTGCGTTTAATGCACTTTTGAGGCACAAACTTTGATATGCACTCCTGCACGATACCATGAAAATGACCAAGGAGTACATTTACATCACCCCGCCGCGGTGGTCTAGTGGCTAAGGTACTCGGCTGCTGACCCGCAGGGCGCGGGTTTGAATCCCGGCTGCGGAGGCTGCATTTTCGATGGAGGCGGAAATGTTGTAGGCCCGTGTGCTCAGATTTGGGTGCACGTTAAAGAACCCCAGGTGGTCTAAATTTCCGGAGCCCTCCACTACGGCGTCTCTCCTAATTATATAGTAGTTTTGGGACGTTAAACCCCACATATCATATTACATTTACATCACTGTGTTCACTGCTAAGAAAAAAATCTTCAAAACTAGATGACAGCATATCGATAATAGAGTTGTCATCGGCACGACTAAAATCAAGCACACGCTTAAATTCAGGTCGTTTTGGCGGGCACACTATGTTGAGGCACGCAATTACAGCACTGTGATCAGACAAATCTGTGACAACCTCACTGTGGTATTCCTTTTTGCGAAATTCGTCGCTTATGAAGACAAGGTCAAGTATTGAATTTTCACGGGTAGGGGAGGTGACAATTTGAGTGAGGTCAAATGACAGTGTCATATTTACGAACGAGTCACAAAGCTTTTTGTCACGACCATAGGGTGCAAAATTGTTCCAGTCAATGCACGGGGCATTGAAATCGCCAGTCAAAATTAATTTGCCTGGGTGAAGCTTGCGATTTAAAATATAGTTGGTAATATCAGAAAAAACATCAGAAGTTTCGTTTGGAGGGCGATAAATAGCTCCTACAGCAATAGCCTGGCCTGAAATTTTTAACTTGCACCAGATAGATTCTGTGTTTGGCAGATCAGGAAGCAAAGAAAAGTCAATGTGAGTTTTGATAAAAAAGTGCTACACCCCCTCCACGACCACATAGTCTGTCTTTGCGTAAAACTACATAACCCGGGGGCAAGATTTCAACATCTAAAACCGAATCCTTTAACCAGCTTTCGGTGACGCAAATAATTGAGGGCTGGTGACATTCAATGAGCCAATTGATGGTATCAATCTTGTTTGCTAAGCTACGCGCATTAATATTCAAAATGACCATATTTCGATCAATACGCAGTCATTCTGGAAGTCGTGGTTGACGTAAATGTAAAGGCGCATGCGCGGGCGGCCGCTCAGGCGCGTGTTGAGAATGTTTGATAAGCGTGCCGCTGGCTTCGTCCCAGCTTTAACGGACGCTGTCCACGATAAGAGCATCATGGCGAAGTCGAGCTTTATCTGCATTTTTTCTGATGTCAACCGAGTGCTGCCACAAAGACTTGCGCATTTGTCGAACACGTGCCGAGAAGTCTTCATTTATGTATATTTTTGATCCTTTAAGTTTTCTTGCGTTGCCTAAAATTTGTGTCTTGGTACGAAAATCAATGAGCTTAATAATAACAGGTCCAGGACTACTATTCTTTCTTGGCGTTCCTAGCCTGTGCCACCGCTCAATGTTTTCACACTTGACGCCTAGTTTGACATTTATGAGTTCGTTCACAGTTTCCAGTAGCTGATCCGGAGTCTCTTTCTCCGTTTCCGTCAATCCGTAAATGATCAGGTTGTTCCTGCGAAGGCGGTTTTCCAAGTCGTCGTTACGGTGGTCAAGAATTTCAACCGTGTTTTTAGGTCCCTCACAGTGCTTTCGAGCTCGTTCAATCGAGGAACCAGGTCCGCAGCCGCAGCTGTCCTTGCCTCTACGGTTTTTAACCTACTATCGAGAGCCGCTACTGTAGTAGTGAGGCTGGTTATGACCTGGCTAATTTTTTTGCTGACCGGCAAGCAACTCCTTCAGCATATCTTCGATTTGGGGACCAGGATTAGACTCGACGTCTCCAGAAATCAAGAGTAGCATTCTTAGCCAACACAAAAATGAATTCACAGCGCATGCGCAAGGCAGGGGGTCCGGCAGCGGCAACAAGAAACGGTCATCGCTTCTGTAACACTTGAAATGGTAGCGTACCTGTAAAATCAAGCAAACTAGCTTGTAGCGATCGGACGCCATGCCGCCGGCGGACCCACTGAAGAAGAGCTGTCGGGATGTCGTTCTTATATCCACCGCTGATGCCGTAGACGTCACTGCTGCGCCGTACCATGCGCCATAGAAACAGTCCCATTCAAGTCCGTAACCGGTGCCCGTGATAAACGCCGGTGATAAATTGGAAGCTTCAAAAGCAGAATCGGTCGAGGCGTACACGGCCCAGGAATCGGGAAACTGTGATGGGAGCACGCGCACATCGGACGACGAAGAACTGCATCTGCTGGTAACTGCGGCCACCTGTAAAATCAAGCAAACTAGCTTGTAGCGATCGGACGCCATGCCGCCGCCGGACCCACAAGAACTTTATCCCTGAAGAACTTTATACAGTGGTAGCGTACGACGTTTACAATACAAATGCGCATGAAAAATCACGCTTAAACGTACGCAAGTAATACTGTAAGAGTTGCTGTTAGGATAACACAAACTGAAAGAAAGAGCATACAGGAAGTCAAGGCGAAATTCGCATTGAAACGTTTATTTATTGCAGCTTAAGCTAATTCATAATACAAAAGGCACTGTAACTGCAAGATCAAAAAATAATGACACGCGTCTTCACAAAACTTATCTATAGTTATCTATTTGTTTGTAGCGTCGTCTTCATCGACCTGCGCATAACCATCTCTTTAAGTCACAGCTCCCCGCCTCTCACACCACTTTTGCTGACAGCTCGAGGCCGTGCTAGTCAGCGAACTAGTTGTCACGCCTGGCAGCTAGGACGCAGGCTTGCACTCTGCTTTGGCCCTGTAAAATGAAGTGGTGAGATTCTCAATGTGGCTCCGCCTATCGCGACATGCATATTGGCAATGTAGCGTTTTTGTGTCTGTGTACTTGCCATTCATTAGCTCAACATAAATGCTCTTGCACAGGTGCGTCGTTGGTGTCCATGTTCACGCAGAAGGCCCACAATGGTGCTATTGCAACGATGAGTGAAAAGCTGGGCTGGTGACAAAAAAGCCAGCATCAGACTTCACGTACAAGATGAAAATTTATTAGGCCAACTTATGGCCAGTGAACAGAACGTCAGATTACAGCTATACACACTGGCACTGAGCGCGCCGAACAGAGCATCAGATGCCTATCAACTGAGAAGCGGCAAAGCAGATCGGCATTGATACACGTGCCGTCGAATATTCCAGCTGATAGGCAGGTTGTCGCGCAAGCTCTGGAATAACCTTGAGCGTTCGCGTCTTGCGCGCAGTCAGTCTACAATAATCGCAAACCTTCTCCAAAAACGAGGTGTAGCTTGCACCAGTATTCCGAATAGGCTTTGTGGGCAAAAACCGAATGAAACAAAAAGAAAATTAAGAAGCGCACGTGGCATCAAGAAAGCTTCGTTCCGATGCTTAAAACAAAACAATGGTGGCGGAATGCATGATCATTGAAAAATTGGCAGATCCCACGTACGGTGGGAATCGAAGATATGCAACGCACGAATGAGAAATGTTGATAAGTCACTTTAAAATCAGCACAACGTTACTAGGTGGACTTAGGTGATGTCGTACATGACTTCCGTGTCATGATTATTATGTTTGGATGTGTCGTTTATTTTCGTCAACTACTCACGTCACGTGGTACCAAATTTAGACTATGTGGAGCTAGCGAAACAGCCACGAGCTTGCTATGAGCATGGTATGTTGTCATGATCTTACATAACACGCGTGTCACGATTATCATGTTTGCACCAGTCATATATATATATATTCATTCATTGACATCACGTAACACCAAATTCAGTATATGTGGAGATAGCAAAACGGCCGCGAGCACATCCTGAAGGGCCCAATATATGTAGCGCTGACGCGCGCACGCGCTGGGCACAGCGACACTACGTTAGCAAAGCGCAAGCACTCTGTAGTATGACGCCACGCACGAACAGCATTCGTCAGAGCGGCCCAACGGCAACCAGCGCGAAATGCGACATGCTGTATTTCGCGCCCATGCGTTACCCAGACAACACTGCGTCTCCCTCTTTTCGTGACAGAAGGACGCCGGACGCGCTGAAACGCGCATGCGCTAAAAAACGCAGCACGGCGCACGCCTGCGAGTATATGGCAGGACCGGCGCATGGTGTGGCAACGCTGGCGTGACGCGACGAAATGAACGCCAGCGAATACGCGCACAGCGTCACGTCGAAATGTATTGGCGCCTTGACTGTGGCATGTAGTCATGTTCTCACATGACGCGCATCTCCTGATTATTCTGTTTGCACCAGTCGCATACCTTCGTCATCAATTGGTGGCACATAATAGCAAATTTGTCATATGTAAAGCTGGCGAAATGGCCGCGAGCGCATCATGAGTGCGGCATGTAGTCATATTGTTGCATGACATGCATATCGTGATTATCATGTTTGGATGTGTCATTTACTTATGTCGTCTATTCACGTCGCGTAATAACGAGTTTGGTACATGTCAAGCTAGCGAAACGGTCGCGAGCACTTCATGAGCGTAGCATGTAGTCATGTTGTTACATGACATGCATCTCATGTTTATGTTTCTCTAGTATCTTAGCTTCGTCATTCATTCTCGTCCTGTAATACTAAATTTTGTATAAGTGAAGCTAGGCAGAGCCACCGACGCATCATGAGCGTGGCATGTAGGTAAGTCATGTTGTTACATGACACGCACTTCATCATTATCATGTTTGCACCAGTCACATACCTTCGTCATCCATTCACGTACCGTAATGTCAAATTTGGTATGTGTGACGCTAGCGAAATGGCCACGACCGCATCATGAGTGTGACATATAGTCATGTTGTTACATGACACGCAAGTCATGATTTTCATGTTACAGGCTGTCGCTTGTGTTCACCATGCAACCACGTGATACCATACCAGTTTTGTAACATGCCATGTGAACAAAGCCACCGCAAGAGCCGCAGGACCATGAAATTTAAATGATGACATTCATGACATACATGTCATGATTTTCATGTTATGACTATATGTTCTTCATACAGTCATGTTATGCCATACCACGTTTTGTATCGATACCATTATCAAAACGGCAAGGAGAACTAAAAGTCGTAGGCGGCTAGATAGATAGATAGATAGATAGATAGATAGATAGATAGATAGATAGATAGATAGATAGATAGATAGATAGATAGATAGATAGATAGATAGACAGATAGACAGATAGATAGATAGATAGATAGATAGATAGATAGATAGATAGATAGATAGATAGATAGATAGATAGATAGATAGATAGATAGATAGATAGATAGATAGATAGATAGATAGATAGATAGATAGATAGATAGATAGACGCTTCATATCGCCGAAGTTCACTAAGTGCTTCGCATTTACTACAACAATAAATCAAGAAGGCACAATAATAAGTACAAGCGTACTATATTAGAGAAACAACAACAATGAATATGGTTATGTCAACCCGCATAAAACGAGTTTAGGCGGGTGGCATAAATGATCCAAGGTCGTGCACGCCACCGTTGAGAGCACGTCATGCCGTCGGGGACAACCTCTTAGTCGAGTTTGTCGAGACATCGAACTACCCTGAAATGTACCGTCGCAAAAGATTTTGACTGAGGACACGTCGGCTTATCGGCCGCGCACTCCGGGCTGGTATTCCACGAGGCTTTGTCGAACATTCTAACGGCAGCTGCGTGTCGTCTGCTTATTCTTCAAGCGCGGGAAGGCGAGTTAGCGAGCTTCTTTGGCGCGCTTAAGGCGACGTCGAGTTTATTCGTCAGCGACATTTGACAACATGGCGTCGGGCATCGTACACGGACAGGTTCCTTTCGTACACCAACTTGCATGAAGACATCTGCGTGGCCTCCTGTACTGCCGTGTTGTATGGGAAGATCACGTAGAGAAGAATAACATCCCATGTCTTGTGTTCGAAGTTGACATGGATGGCCGCCATGTCAGCGATTAGCTTATCAAGACGTTTGGTGAGACCATTTGCCCGTGGGTGGTAGGTGGTGGTGTGGCGGTGGCTTTTCTGGCTAAGTCACAAGATCGCCTGAGTCAAATCATCAGTAAATGCCGTAACACTATCGGTGTTATAGTGACAATGATAATGACTTTATTTTCGCATCAATACAGTGAATTATACGAAGGGGCAGGTGGACAAAGCTGTCGTTCAGACACACTGACGAGGCCCCCTCATTGGTACTTAATAGCAGCGATGCAGTAACAATAAACCAACACAATTCAGCAATATATAACACAGCACATATAAAAAATAACAATAATGTCTAACTTCACGAAATTGCAATCCTTTGCAGAGACAAAGAAAAATAAAAAATAAAAAACCGCAATATAATAACGTTACTCACACGTAACCTAAGTTATAGTAGACATACACGTGTGCAAGATCTAGAAGTGAGAGGCATCAGAATTTTTTTTTTAAGTATACGTGTCTTGAGTTCAAAATAACTGTGCAAGGCTTTAAAAGACAAGTTCTCAAATTGTGGCCCTTCGCAAATTAGTCTGTTTATTAAACTTGGTAGGTCATTTCCGAGTGTTTGTTTTTCATACGTTGTTCACACCGTTGGTAGTTTCCAGTATTCCCTTTTTACGTGCTGCACATACAGGGTGTTTTTGTAACCTGGAAAGGCGCCTAAGAAAATGTGTTCTCGTTTTTAGCTCTTCTTTATACGTCTTACACAAACGGTAATCATATAGCTGGAAATATCTTATATTCCAAAAAGTACTCGTGTCTGTGGAAATGACTTGAGACGTTTTCAATTGTGCGCAAGAACGTTATTGTAGGACGTGTATTTTGTGTAGATTTTTTAGTAGTGGTTCCCCAAACTAAATGACAGTAATTAAGCCTGCACTGAAGCAAACTGCTGAAAATTAGCATCATAAGATTTTGTGGCATCATATGACGACTGCGCTAAGCAATACCAATCTCAGATAGGTTTGATACTTGGTAGTGGACATGTGCATTCCTGTATAATGTTTCCTAAAAGACGACGCCAAATGTTTTCAATCTGGATACGAGGGCGATGACGAGGAGTTTAGTGTGTTAAGGGGTTTTTCGCGGAGCAGAACGCATACGAAGAAGCAGTCAGCAGCGTCCGGCCAAGCGCAGCAACCACGAGCTCATGTTGATGGCGATGTCCCTGAGTCGCAAAGCCATCCCGATAAGGGCACTCTTCTTCACTACAATCACCCTCCACAGAAAGAGGCGTCATCCTGGTGGCTTAGGGAGAAGACAGAACTAAAGGGTCTTAGAAAGGCTTGAGTGGAGAGACGTGGACAATGTCACGGCCGCTGTCAACACTTCCTAAAAATTCTTCAAGCCTGCGCCCTTCACTGTGACGTCACCACCAGCTGTCCTACCAGTCCAACACCTCCTTACCGGTTCCGTCACGCATTCCCGAATTCCCACTCGCTGCAGTGGTGACGGCCGTGCTCCACGTGCGTTTTTCGCGAGTCTGCCAAGCCATTTTCTTTGCGTTGTGTGCAGTGAATTTTACTGCCGGAATTTTATTGCACGAAGCTTCTGACATGCCCAATAGGTGTTGTGTGCCGGCATGTTCCAGTAATTACAAGACCGGAAAGAAAGTTCAAGTATTTTCATTCCCCAAGGATGAAGTGCGAAGGAAGAAGTGGCTCAGTGCTATTCCAAGAAAGGATTTCTTCCCGACGGAAAATAACAAGGTCAGAGCAAACTGGATGTCACCATTTCATCACACAGATGGTGAAATTATACTCATTGTAACAGTTCACGAAGCGCTTGTGCAATGTTTAGACGCATTCCAAAATTCACTGACACTCTGCGACTGCTGTTGGTATGCAGGTATGCGCATTGCATTTCACCGAGTCATGCCTCGAGAACCAGTCGTCCTACACAGATCCTATGACAGGAAGAGTGCTAGAGGTCTTACTGAAAGTACCGTGCCTGCGTTCAGGATCAGTGTTCACACTGTTCCCAGGATGTCCTTCATACTTGTCGAAGGATGACCCTTCTCTGAGAGAATGCGTGGAAACGAAAAAAATGCGCCGAGAAGCGGCTGACCTCGCTCGTGCCATCGCAGAATCACAGGCTTCGTATCGCGATGAAGAAACGAAATGCTGGTTTTCCTCGCTTCTTGAGCTTATGGAATGTTTGAAAAGTGCACCTGTGCCAAATGAGTTGATTGTAAGCCACCGCACAAACTGTGCCCTGTTTTTAAATATTGTTGATGAGAGCATGCCGATGTTGCGGTCGTCTGTTACTGTTTTCAGCGACCAGAGTATCACTGTATGTTTTCATGGTACCAAATTAAGCCGTATAGGTGATTATGTCGTGCCAGGAAGCATTGGAAATGTGAATGTCCTGTCTGCCATCCTGAGTAGGCTTCAAAGCATCCTCGACGAAAAATGCTCCTCATAAGGTCTTTGTGATGTAGTCGTTAGCCTTCTTGAGCAACTTGAACGAGACGCCATCGACAGCAAGAAACGTATCAGTCGGTTCTTGCGAGAACTAGTGCGTTGCTTGGAAAACAATGATTGCAGCACTCCTCCGAAAGTATGGTGGTTGCTTGCATACTGCATACCATATCTCCACACGCCTACAAATTTCTGAGGGGTTCAGGTTTTTTGCCATGCCACATACCTGTTTTTGTCGAAATGTCTGCTCCTCGTTTCACTTGTCACTTGACACTGAGTCAGCCAGTGAAAATTTTCTCAGGTACATAAAGCACAGATTTAAGCAATTGCAGCCGCATGAAAGTGCCGTGGTTTTCATGCTTGATGAAATTCACATTCAGCCTTTCTTCAGTTTTAAAGGTGGAAAAATTTCAGGGGCAGCAGCAAACAGTGAAGAGGCCGATACGTCTGCTCATGTGTTTATGGTACAAAGCATGCCGAGTTCTTTTCGTGAGATCGTTCACATTCAGTCTGCACGAACAATGAATGCTCACTCTCTTAATGCTGTCCTAAAAAATGTAATTATTGGCCTTGAGAAAATAGGTTTCGAAGTTCTTGCAGTAGTTTCAGGCAACAACGCTATCAATCGCAAAGCACTCAGTATGTTTTCAGACCCACCAAAGCTGAGCATCGTTTACCCAAATCTAAAAGACGCAACAATAACCATGTTTTATGTTGTGGATTCTGTGCACTTGTTGAAATGTATCCGAAACAACTAGATAAATCAAAAAAATCTTGAGACAAACCTATATGTTCCAATGTTTGATCTCTCAAACAACAGTGTATAACCCGATTGTATACAGTGGGCATCATTCAAAGATCTTCGGGAGCTGCACAAGCTAGAGGCTTCTAGGCTTTTGAAATACAGCTATCGTCTTTCCTCAAATGCGCTAAGTCCTAGCAACTTCGAAAGGCAGAATGTTAAGCTAGCACTTCAAATATTCAATGCTTTTGTAGCTGAGGCACTGGATCACCACTGCAACTGTCATGCTTTATGGCATGCCAAAAAAACTGCCAATTTTATCAACATAGTTCTCCGCTGGTGGAAGATTGTAAACGTTAAAACACCTCACAAAGGCCATCACCACAGAGATGTTTATGAAAAGCCAGTTTCGTGCCTGAATGCTTACTCTAAGCTGCTACTTCTCGATGCATTTGTCACTTGGTTGAATGTGTGGGAATCCTACAAACATGACAACGGCATTCTCACAGGAAAAACTCAATCTTCTATAACGTATTCCACATATGCAATACTTGAATTCACCAAGTACTGCCTTGTCGAGCTTCGCTATAAATATGTCCTGCTCGGCAGCTGCAGACAGACGGCCTCGAAAACCGATTTGGCCAGTACAGGCAAATGGCTGGTGGTCATTACCACACCAGCATTTGGCAGCTGTACGAAAGTGAAGGCAGCATTCACCTACAAAATACTCTTCCTATAATGAGCAGTGACCATTTCACTGATGAGGCTCTTCCATCGGCAACAGCCACAAATCAACAGGACTTCAGAGTTACTGTCAAACCTGAAAACCTTGCCAGCTTAAGCACACGCGTTGCTGTTTTCGTTTGTGTTGGAGGCTTTTGCACTAACTCTGTGGTAAAAAACGTTGAAGTGCAACTACTGTCAAGAGAACCTTGTGGCTGACAGTTGCGATGCTGAGTGCGATGGTGATGCTAATCCTTTAATAGCAAGTCTCAATCGAGGTGGTTTGAAATTTTCGAACGCGTGTGTTGTGACAGTAGTGATGCACACTGAAGTTATTGTTGCAAAGTTGCTGCAGAAAGAAAAAAATGCCGCGTGCTTTCTGCGGACATGAAATCACAGAGGTATTGTTCAACACCTTGTGAAGGAGAGCTTGCGAGCATTTGAGGAACCGGTGACCTGTGCGAATGGGCACGAACCAGATTTGGTGATAAATATGTTGATAAAATGTGCAACAAATGTTCTTCTAAATAATTATTGCAAAGAGAGGAATGACGCAGCCGCTGTTGCTAAAGTCGATGCCAAAGCTGTCGCAAAAGCACGGAAATTGAAAACTGTTGCTCCAATATAAAGTCCTCATGTATCCTTTGTAATTTTTATTAGTTTGTTCATTTATTTGTGTTTTTAATTATTGCATTGCACCCCTCTTTCATGTACATGTTGAATAAACTAACTCTTACTACAGGAAGTTTCCACATCAATATTTTTACAAGTTTCTTGTAAGTAACAATACCATTTGAAGACATTCAGACGTGAAAGAAAACAATATTGCTGAGAATAACTATTCGCGTACCCACGGACGATATCGCGATACGACTGCTTCACTGCGAGAGGAGTGCCAGAAGCGGCGTGCTCCCGCAGAACTGGTCGGACGGCGAGTAATGATCTCGCTTACGTCATGTCGCGTGAGGTGCAGGCCTGAAGAATTTTAGGTGTTGCCGTGGTAGCGTAGGTCTGTGAATGACCTGATGGGCTCGACTATGTATTTGAGTAGTGATGTTTGTTCTAGAACGCGGTATGGTCCGAGGTATTTGAGAACAACTTTTGCGGAGTGGCCAGGTGCAGTAGCGGGTACCCGAAGCCCTACCAATAAACTAGGTGGAAAGTATGAAGCCCAACGGCCCCAAGGTTGACGGGATCGCTGCCGCCGCTGGTCCTCGGTAGAAATGGAGCGGACAAGCTGGCGGCATTTTTCAGCATGTTGGGTAGCTTTTGACGGAGTAGTACCTTCGGACTCGCGAGGGGCACCATGACGCAGAACGAAACGTCGCAACATTAATGTTTCAACGTCACAGGCTATGGCAGTCGGCTGCGCAGCTGTTTCAGCATAGTGTGTCAGATCGCCTATCGCAACAATAATTCAGCGATTTCCAGCTAGACTTGATGGTAGCAAGTCGTCCGGGAGGGTCCTTAAGTGTGGATAGCCAGCAAATGGCGTGGTGGTTAGTGACGACGTCGAATATATGACCATACATGTAGGGTGAAATTTTAGAGGGTCCAAATAGTGGCTAAACACTTTCTCAGTCATGGAGTAGTTAGCCCCGGCTTTTATCAGCGTTCAGCTTGCGTAGGCGACGACACATTCATAAAACCCTGCCTTTCGTTGCACGAGCACCGCGCCAAGTCCAACACCACTGGCATCAGTATGAACCTTCGTGAGAGCAGCAGTATCGTAGTGGCGGAGGATGGGTGGTGATGTTAGCAGGCGGCGTAATTTGGTGAACGTATCGTCGCAGGCTGGTGACCAGGTGGAAGTGTCCTTGTTGCCGCTAGAAAAATTCTGAAGGGGCACACATGTGGAAACAAAGTTTTGAATAAAGCGTCGGAAGTATGCCGACAAGCACACAAAACTTCGAAGTTCCTTCAAGTTTCTTGGCTTCAAAAAATCGGCGAATACTCGAAGCTTGGTGGGGTTGGGAAGTATGCCGTCCGGCGATACGACGTGGCCAAGACTTGTGAGCTGCCGGGCATTAAAACGACCTTTCTTGAGGTTGAGTTGAAGGCCGGTGTCAGTGAGGCATGTGAGGACGTGCTCGAGACGATTCAAATGGGTGTAGAAATTGGCGGACAAAACAACTACGTCATCGAGGTGGCATAAACATGTGTTCCGCTGAGGCCTCGTAAAATAGTGTCCATCATACTCTCAAAACTGGCTGGAGCATAACAAACGGCCGACAGGCATAACGGTAAATTCATATATAGCATCGGATGTGACAAATTCTGTATTCGGTCGGTAGGTGCTTCCATAGGAACTTGTCAGTATGCAGAACGTAAATACAGTGGAGAGAAGAATTCTGCTCCTTGCAAACAGTCAAGGACGTCGTCTATTCGCGGTAACAAGTAAACGTCTTTACGGGTGATCTTGTTTAGGCGTCGGCAGTCGATATAGAACTAATTAGAGCCGTCCTTCTTCTTAACAAGAATTACCGGTGGCGCCCAGGGAGTATAGGAAAGCTTTACAATACCCCGCTAAAGCATTTCAGCAACCAGGTCGTCAATAACACGGCGCTCCGACGCTAATGCTCCACAGGGACGTTGCCGTAGAGGCGTGAGGCTTCCTGTGTCAATTTTGTAAGATATGTTCGATGCGCGACAGAGGCCAGAAGCGTGGCTGTCGAAAGAAGTGCAAAATGTTTGGAGCAGGTTGACCGACTAGCTTCATTCCGAAGAAGACGTTGCGACATTGATGAAGTGGTGGAAAGCGTCAAGTAGTGACTAGTGAACAACAGGGTCAGAAATTAGAGCGCTCAGGTCTGTAGAAAGTGAACTTGATGGAGCGTCAAAATTGTGACGGGTGTCGATCGGATGCACGTGACCCAGACATTCACCATGAATTAAAGGTAAAAACCGTTCCAGTGTGCTGTAAGCGAGGGTCCTCGAGGCGCCATGGTGGAGAGGAAAGAGAGCAATGGGCAGTGGAGAATATTTGTATTGAATGAACAGGAAAGAGGGCGTAAACAGATCACCATCGAAAATACCATCACACGACAGTCACCAGCAGAAAAGAGCGCAGCGGTGCGTGGTGTCGTCAGAAAGACAGTTTGTAATACGAGAAGAATGCTTCGACAGCGTCAACATCGGGAAGTGCAGACAGCTCAAGTTCAGCGCTACAGCAGTCAATGACGGCATTACTAGTCGCCAGTAAATCCAAGCCGAGTATATCGCATTGTAGCACGAAGGCAGCACTACGAATTTGACGACATACACAAGCCCTTGGATGACGACTCGTGTGGTACAGGCTGCGAGAGGTGTTACACTTTGTGAGTTAGCCATTCTAAGAGAGGGACCGGATAATGGCGTCAGAACTTTGCGGAGCTTGCGGCACAGGTGGGAGGAAAAAACGGATAGAGCGGCTCCGGTGTCGACAAGTCCCATGACGACGATACCATCGACTGACACTTCAATGACTGGACAGGCGCGAGGACTTGGGCATGATGACGGGGACGCATTTCGTGCCTCAGAAACTGCTCCCGTTAGTTTTCCTGCTCGGTGGGTCCGGAACGGTGATGCATAGGGGAAGGCAAACGTAGACGTGGAGAAGGGGAGCGGTGGGTTGGGCTGAGTGGACGATCAGGGGGAGATGAGGAGGAAAGTGGGCTTTAAGGCGCAGAAGAAAACTGAGGGTCAAAAGAAGGTATTCGTTGAATGTTCGGAGTAGCCTGGCGACGACGGCAACAACATGACACGTGACCAACACCGCCACAAGCAAAACATATCGGACTGTTGTACGTTCGCCATGAGCCGGAGTAGACGCCGAGCTGTGGCTGGGGGGGGAGGCAGAAAATGCGGCCGAGGTGGCATCGGTATAGGTGGCAGTGAATAAGTCGGCGGCGAATACATAGGCGCTGGCTGGAACGCAGGCTGTCGAGGTAGAGCAATGGCCTCGGCGTACATGAGTGGTGCAGCGACTAGTGGCGGTTCACGGGCCGGAAAAAGAGCTTGTGCGACCTGGTCTTGAATTAAGTCTTGGAGTGTAGGGACCAACTGCGTGGTTGATCGGGTACGCAGGACATCAAAGACAGTTCACGAGAAACCTCAGTGCGGACGAACTCTTGGATCTTTGAGAAAATAGGGGCATGGTCGTCTCCTAGGGTGGATAAGCTGGACAAAGTCGTCGGGAGCCTAGGGACGTCGGGTGGAAAGACGTTGCTTACACAACTCGTCGAAAATCTTGCACAATTCAGTCAGTTTAACGACAGTTTGAGGACTCTTAGAGAGCAACATTTGAAAAGCATTGTCCTCAATGCCCTTCATGATGTGCTTGATCTTCAGCTCTTCGGACATCGACCAGTTTACTCGCTTGCAAAGGTCCAGAATGTCCTCAATATAGCTTGTGAAATTCTCACCAAGCTGTTGGAACCAGTAGTGGACGTGTTTGGGCACAGGCGGCCAGGGACGCAGGCCGAAGCCCGAGGGCTGCAGTAACGAGACGCACGCTTCGCGTTCCCAACATTAGGGACCCCGTTTATTCGTACACCATTTTTATGCACACAATATCATAGAGAGCGCCTCCGACCCAACACAGCAAGAGTGATTAACATCACGCACTCTCTACATCTCCCCTTTTGAGATCAAGAAAAACTATACAGGCCATAGCATCTACCTAGTTAGAAAGGTAATTCTGTGTTACAGCACACTTCAAGTTCAACCGCACCGGAGGCCTGATGTTACGTCCCGACAATGTGAACACACTTGACGCTGGCGGTCTGGAAGGGGTAGCTGGGACAACCTGTGGTGAGGCAGCTGGTGACGAGTCGACGACGTCAGCAGGTGGCGGAGGACATCGACACTCGGGCGCTGGGCGAGCGAGAGTCTGCAGCGGGGTTGGGGATCCTTCTGGCAGTGGAGTGATGCTGCTGAAGTCACCACCAACTAACTGATGGCTGACTCTGCTGAGGAACCAGAAGTTAACCATCACCCGATGCCTGAGACTGCTGAGGCACAAGATGTCTGTGGTCACGAACAAGAGCCCCTGTGTCCGTCTGTACCATGTAGGAGCGTGTGCACTGTACCAGGCTGAGAACTGTGTCCGCACACTTCATGTCCCGAATCCACACTCTCTTTCCCTCAACCAGAGGACGCAAAACCTTCACAGCGGGCCGACGGTTGAAACCTTGACAGTAATGGCAACGTTGGGCAGTGACGCACCTGCTGAAGTCGGCAGCGAAAGGGGGTTTTGGAAGAAGTGTGGCTGGGGCCAAAGGAAGGCGAGTCCTAAGGCTGCGTCCCATTAGCAGCTGGTCAGGACTGTTGCCGGTGACGCCAGGTGCGTTGCGGTACGATAGGAGAGCCAAGGGCCAGTCCGGAGACTTGTTGAAGAAGTCCTTGATAGTACGCACCATGCGCTTGACTTCATCGTTAGACTGAGGGTACCTAAGACTGCTGTTGACATGGGAGAAGCCGTAACTCGTGGAGAAGGCATGGTACTCTGCCGACGAAAATTGAGGTTCATCATCGCTGACAAGTATCTCAGGAATAAATGTTGTAGGCCCGTGTACTCAGATTTGGGTGCACGTTAAAGAACCCCAGGTGGTCAAAATTTCCGGAGCCCTCCACTACGGCGTCTCTCATAATCAAATTGTGGTTCTGGGACGTAAAACCCCACAAATCAATTAATCAATCAATCAATCAGGAATCCCATGTCTTGTGAAGACACTTTTACATGCGAAGCATTTCTTAGCGAGCTTCAGCGACTTTGAGCGTATCTGTCTGTCTATCTATCTATCTATCTATCTGTCTATCTATCTATCTATCTATCTATCAGTCTGCCTGTCGGTCTGTCTGTCTGTCTGTCTGTCTGTCTGTCTGTCTGTCTGTCTGTCTGTCTGTCTGTCTGTCTGTCTGTCTGTCTAGCCGCCTACTACTTTTAGTACTCCTGGCCGTTTCGATAATGGTCTTGATACCAAACTAGGTATGATATAACATGACTGTATGAAGAACATATTTGTTAAGCCATGACATGAAAAGCATGACATGTATGTCATGAATGCTATGATTTACATTTCATAGACCTGCAGCTCTTGCGGTGGTTTCGTTCACATGGCCTGTTGCAAAACTGGTATGGAATGACATAATTGCATGGCGAACACAAGCGACCGACCCTAACATGAAAATCATGACATGCGTGTCATGTAACAGCATGACTACATGCCACGCTCATGATGCGCTTGCGGCCGCTTCCTTTGTGTCACATATATCAAATTTGGTATTACGGTACGCGAATGGATGACGAAGGTATGTGACTGGTGCAAACATGACAGTCTAGATTCGTGTCATGTAACAACATGCCTACGTACTACGCTCATGATGCACTGGTGGCCATTTCGCTTGCTTCACTTATACCAAATTTGGCATTACAAGACGTGAATGGATGACGAAGGTATGATACTGGTGCAAACATGATAAACATGAGATGCGTGTCATGCAACAGCGTGGCTACAAGCTATGCTCATGATGCGCTCGCGGTCGTTTCCCTAGCTTCACATGTATAAACTCGGTATTACGTGAAGCGAATGGACCATATAGGTAAATGACACATCCAAACATGATAATCACGACATGCGCGCCATGTAACAACATGACGACATGCCACACTCATGAGGCGCTCGGTGCCGTTTCGCTAGCTTCACATATGCCAAATTTGTGTTACGTGACGTCAATGGATGACGAAGGTACGTGACTGGTGCAAACATGACATGCGTGTTATGTGAGAACATGACTACATGCCACAGTGAAGGCGCCAATATATTTCGACGTGAGGCGGTGCGCGTGCGCGCCAGCGTATATTTCGTCGTGTCACGCCGGCGTTGCGACGCCAGGCGCTGGTTTTGCCATATACTGGCAGGCGTGCGCCACGCTGCTTTGCTTCGACGCATGCGCGTTTCGTCGAATCCGGCGTCTCTCCGTCATGAAAAGAGAGAGACACAGATTTGTGCCTGGGTAACGTATTGGCGCGAATTTTCCACCGGTTGCCTTCGCACGGCCCCGACGGACGCTGGTCGCGACAGTCGCGCCTGGCGTCAGACTATGGAGTTCTCACGTTTCGCTTACGTAGTGTCAAGCCCGAACCTCATAAGCGCGAAAATGCATGCGACATCGACGAGCGACGCGACGTAGATCATCTTCGCGCGATCAGTCGCTAGCGCAGGCAAACCTCATTCACGCGACGGCTTCGGCGAGCGAACTTCACTGTTGCTGGCATGAGGGCGTCTACTCACACCAACAAAACCGCGTAGTGAGTGGTATGCAATTTAAAAATGCAATATATTGTGTGTAATGGAACGGAAAGTGTTTATTAATGCTTTGCAGCACTTTTTATATGGATATGCGTAAACATTGCGTTATTTCCTGTTGCGCATACGTGACTCGGGCAGGGTCACGTGCACATATGTAGTCTTTGTCTTTTCCGGTTTTTCGCTATTGGCTGCTTGAGCCCAGCACTTTCAGGCGATCAGCGACGGTTTCCAAAACTGGAGAACCGAGCGATCGCGCGAAAACGAGCACGCGACACGTCGCGCGAACGCCCTGTTTTGTCGCTGATAGCATCGCTCATCGCTGTCGCGTGCATTTTTGCGCTTATGAGGTTTGCTCTTCACTGTGCCTAGCATGCGCGTGCGTCAGCGCTACATTGGAGTATATTAGGCCCTTGACGATGCGCTCGCGACCATTTTGCTAGCTCTAAATATGCCGAATTGGGTGTTATGTGGCATCAACGGATGACGAATTATACGACAGGTGCAAATATGATAATCCTGTCATCCGTGTCATGTAATAACATGACAACATACGACGCTCATACCAGGCTCGCGGCCGTTTCGCTAGCTCCACGTATACTAAATTTGGTATCGCGTGACGTGAATAGATGACGAAGGTAAACGACACATCCAAGTATAATAATCCTTACATGGAAGTCATGTACGGCATCATTTATATCTAACTGGTAGCGTTGTGCTAACTTTAAAGTGCCATATCAACCTTTCTTCTTCGTGCTTCGCATATCATCGATTCCCACTGTACGCGGGATCTGTTTGATGATGGAGACCACCGCAGCGGGTATCGTCGAGCGAAGTTTCAGCACTTCAGGGTACCTCGAGTAGTACTCGACGAGGAGAAGGTAATCTGCTCCGTCGTGGTGAAAGATGTCCATTCTAACCCGCTCCCAAGAGCGGCTAGGCGTCACCGTCGAGGCAGTGGCTCCACTCGCTGGATCCACGTCGTAGCGCGATCGGGACAGTTTTCCACCATGGTCTTTATCTTGTTTCCCAGATAGGCCACCAAACAGCCCCCTTGTCGATGGCTCGGCAGCGGTTGCCTCTAAGGTGCCCATCGTGAATCAGGGACAGGGCGTGTTTGCGCAGAGAAGTGGGCAGGAGGGTCCTGCGAGAGCGCATCAGCTGTAGCCAACTGTTTCCCAGGCCCGTACTTGACGTCGAACTGGTACTGAAGGAGGCGGATACAAAAACGCTGTATCCTCGGTGGCATGAGGTCGAGGTCTGCGGTGCCAAGGAGCTTCACCAAAGGCTTATGATCGGTCTCGAGAGTGAAGCGAAAACCCCGAAGAAACTCGTCGAGCCTGTTAATGACCCAAGTAGCAGCCAGTGCCTCCTTTTCGATCTGGCTGTGCCTCCGTTCAGTCTCAGTCAGAGCACGGCTGGCGTATGCAACTGGTCGGCAATCATCTGAAGTCTGGTCCTGAAGAAGCACTGCACGCAACCCGAAGGTATTGGCATCTGCGGAAACCGTTGTTGGGAGTTCAGGGTTGTACCTTGCGAGGCAGATGTCTGAGAACAGCATGGACTTCAGTTTCTCAAAAGCTGAGGCTTGCGCAGGTCCCCACGTCCTGGTAGCACTCTTGTTCAGGAGACTTGAGATTGGCACAGTTGTCTGAGAGAGACCTGGGAGGGAGCGACCCACATGGTTGAGCATACCCAGGAACTGCTGCACGCCATGAATGTCCTGAGGTTCTCGCATACGCTGAATGGCCACCACTTTTTCTGGATCTGAAGAGATGCTGTTTGCACCTACGACGACACCAAGGAAGTGTACGCCGTTTACGCCGAAACTGCAATTGGCAGCGTTCAGGATGATCCCCACTCACTGGAGGCAATCGAGGACTGCTTGGAGGCGTTGGTCGCGCTCTTCTGTGGTGCGGCCTAACACAAGGATGTCGTCCATAAGGTTAACAACAACAGCCAGCCCTTCCAGCAGGCGAGACATGTGACGTTGGAAGTACTCTGAAGCTGAGTTTATGCCGAACGGGAGGAGGTAGTAGCGGTGTTTTTCAAACAGTGAGATTACCGTCGTATACTTCTGGGAGTCTTCCGCCAGGCGTATTTGGTGAAAACCAGAAGTTCCGTCCAACTTCGAAAAAATGAGGGTGTCACCGAGCATTCAGAGGGTTTGGTCAACGATGGGAAGCACGTGGAGTTCGCGTGGGACTACTTGATTCAGCTTGGTTATATCCACGCAAAGCCGGTGACCTCCCGCTGGCTTCGAGATGACAACGAGACCCGCGCACCGTTCCGTCGGTTCATCTATGTGCCGGATCACACCATACTGTTCAATTTTGTTGAGCTCCTTTTTGACTACTTCTCCTTGAATCGGAATCCGTTGGGCCGTAGAAGGAGTACGGCACCGCATCAGGCTTGATAGGCATCGTGTATTCTCCCGGGAATGTGCCAAAGCCGCTGAAAAGGGCTGAAGACACGTCTAGAGGCGGCGTTTTCGGCCGGGCTGGCTTGACAGTACCGACAAGCTTGACAATGCCAAGGGCAGCGATGGCCGGATAGCCGAGAAGAGGTTGCTCTAGACCTTCGACGACGTATCGCCGTTCGTTAATTTGCCTGCCCTGCCAAGACAGACCTGCGCAGAAGGTACCAAGAAGCTTCAGAGCTTGTTTGCCAGGCCCAAAAAATTCTTCGCCTCACGGCTTGTTGAGTACGGCTGGGACACCAGGGAACGTACGGGGCAACACCAAAAGGTTGGCGCCGAAGTCCACTTTGAAGATAAGAGTCGCCTGTTCACGTGCACTTCAACGTAGCGTCCATTCTGAGCCACCGCCTCGACGACGTGTAGCTCCTCATATCCGAGACGCTTCTTCAAGCGACACACCAACGCGAAGAGACCTCGCTTGTTGCAGGGACTGCAAATCGCTTTTACAGCTGGGCAGTCCAACCGTCGGTGAAAGTCATGACCGCAAAATTGGCACTGCCCGCTGTGGCTGCTTCTCGAAGCTTCCGACGCCTCGCTACCGTGGCACTTCTTGCCAGAGCGCCGTTTGTAGTGTCGTCCACTTTAACGCTGCACTGCTTTTCGGGAAGTAGCCGCGTCGACGTCAGAGGCCTACGGCGTTCGCTCAGCGGCAAAGGTCAGGCATTGTTGTACGCTCTCCGCGTCTTCGTGTTGACGGACTTGCACAAGTGCATCGTTCAAGAAGAGGCTCGGGGTTCGGCTCAGTTTGTCCGAGAAACTAGAGTACAGCAAACCCGTGACAAAAAAAAGTCACGAACAAGACGGTCTTCAACAGCTGGCGACAGATAATTGCACTTGCGTACCATGGACCACTTGAACTGGTCCATGCATGTTGACAGTGTTTGCAATAAAGCCATGCGTAAACTTTGATCGTTACGACGAAAACTTCACGATGCCACCCCGGAAGCTGAAACAATGGCGTATAAAATGACTATTCTTCCAGTACTAACCTACGCAAGTCATCTATGAGAACCATACACCAAAACAAGTGCACTAAAATGTGAGCGTATACAAAACAAAGCCTTACGGTTCATCTTCATCTCCTATTTCAGAACTCAGTCTATTAGTGAGCTTAGAGACAGAGCCGGTTTAATGACGGTGAAACAAAAAATGCAACATAATCGACTGGTATTCCTTTTTCACATACTCAATAAAGACTACAAGGTTCACCTAAAGGTGAACCTTGTAGTCTCGCACTACAGCCATTTACCACATCTAGAACAAAACACTCGAAACATATCACACCACTTTGCTACAGAACAGATTTATTCAAGTATTCGTTTTTGGTTCGGAGCATCGATGACTGGAATCAATTACCTCAATACATAGTCGAACATTGCGACTTACAAAGGTTCGAAAGGGCTTTGTCAGAATATTTGTAACCAAATTGCTTGTTCCTTGTTGGTTGAATATGTTCAGTATAATATATTAATTTGTTCAATATGTACTATATCACTTCAAATCTCTTTTCTCTTTTTGGGGACGTGTACGAGATGTATTCGAACATGTTTCTTTTATCCGTGACCTATGCGGGATGTATTAAGATATATTTTTGCGTTTTTTGTTTTGTTATTTCTATATAGTGTGCGTCTTGAGCGTACAATGTGAAACTTGTTTCCACATAAGTTCTTTGTACATGCCAGATATGTAACCGCAACTCCTGTCTTGACCCTTAGGCTGACAGTATGAATAAATAAAAAAATAAGTAAATATTTCGCAGGGCCGTGAAGAAACTTTCAACTGTCTTGCCGGGCTGTTGCGCCCGCTTGTGGAAGCGAGAACTCTCGTACACCTCGTTTACGGAGTGCATGAAGTAGCTTGTGAGCCACTCGGTGACTTCCACGTACGACTTGTACGTGTCTTTGTCGGACATGAGCGAACTGAGGATGACGCGTGCCCAGAGACGCACACAGTAGGGGAGCGTCCTAACCCGCGTCTCGTCCGGCGCTGTGTGCATTCCGGTAGCGAAAGCGTGGTCCTCGAGCTGTTGTAGCCAGGCAAGCCACTCGCCTGCATCATTGAAGGAAAACGGAGGCGGGCTCCGGAGACTGGCTGGAGCGAAGGCAGGAACAGGAAGACCGGTGGCTGCGGGGGTAGGACCAGGGAGAGTAGTGAACGTACCGGTGGGAACACGAGCATGGTTGTACCCATGTCGTCGTTGTTAGCCATGACGGAAGGCAGAAACCAGACATCCCACTTCTGACACTATGTAGTGGGCGCGTTTGAACAGAGGTGGCAGGGACGTAGGTCGAAGCCCGAAAGACACAGTAACGAGACGCACGCTCCGTGTTCCCAACACGAGACGCACCATAGACGCCACCGGGAGCGGCCGCGCTTCACAAGCGCTCCGGCTAAACTCCCGTTTCTAACTGTTTAAGTCATTCAATGGCAACTTGAACAAATGTGAAGCTTTCTACGGAATCGACCACATCATCTGAAGTGATTTCAGGTGAGTGCTTTGCAGTTCGTATACAGGAAGATTGACTTTTTGGCAGCGTTTCGACTACCTCGGTGGGCCTACCGGCTAGGCCTACCAGCATGGTCATCTACGAAACAGAGGGAGAGGAGCTTCCCTCCGTCGAAGCTCTCGGCGATGATGAAGGCAGCTAGCGTCAATCCAGCCAGGGCCAGAAAGCTCGCTTCATCCTCGAAGAAATCGACGCCTGCAATCAAGACTTCGCAAGAAGGGTCACAAAAACGTCTCCCATCGACTTGTCGCAGTACCCCCCCCCCACCCCTCCACTCCCAGCGAATGACTACAAAATAGTCCGGCGAATACGTGGAGGCCTCAGCTGGGCTGACACTCCACTTCCGAAGCTCATACATTCTGTCCTAAAAGCGGCAGCGCTCACAAGCTCCCTACTTGACCAATACCGCATCAACTCTGTAAAGCAACATTCTGCTCATAAGCACACCGGACTCGGTACGCACCGAAGCATACCATTGTATCAAATCCATCAAGATGGACGAGCGCAGCTTTGAAGTGGTCCCCCACATTACCGATCCATCGATTACCTGCCGAGGGCTCATCCGTAATATTCCTATGGAACACACGTCTGAAATCATCTTGTCAAGTCTATTGGACTATGACAGACTAGGCCTCATCCTGACCGGACGTCGCATGGGTTCCACAACGTCCATCTTGGTCACCTTCAGACGTACGCGCGTGCCTTTCTACATAAGTTATCAGGGTGGCATCACCAGATGCGTACCCTATCGTCATAAGACGGAAGCCTGTAATCTCTGCCGCAAGCTTGGCCAAAGAGCAGACGTAAGCCCAGGCGCCCCTCAGTCTTTATGTCTATTGTGTGGCATTCCGAACCCACTGCTTGATCATGAATGTGAACCTAAGTGTGTGGTGTGCAACAGTGACCACCCCACCGGCTCGCCCCAGTGCCCACAGCTCTACACGCCCAAACCAAAGCACGCACCCTCAACTTTCCAGCAACATGCAGCTCCATTCCTCGACCAAAGCCCATCTTTCAAGAACGCCCCTAGGGGACGCTCACCCAGTATCACAAGACAGCAAAGTCGAAAAAGTCGCAGCCGCAGCCGAAGCCGCAACAAAAGCATTCATCAAGACCCCAGCCCTAGGACCGGCCCTGGACACGAGGTGAGCTGGGCTGATGTAGCCTCCCCTGAAAGCTCCATTCAAAACCACCTCAAACTATTGCAGGATGAGATGGCTGAATTGAGGGCAGAAAATGCAAAACTATGCCTAGAGCTTCAGTCCTTCAAACAACCATCTACCTCCCCACACCTCCCCGTCTCATCTTTCACCCCTACACCTATCTCACCAGCACCAGCTCATCTCTCATCCACCCCTATAGCTAGGCACCCCGCTCAACCACATGCGCAAAAACAAAACGTCTCGACTCCCACATTGTCATTCGATGAGCGAGTAGACCAAGTCAAAGCGAAACTAGAGAAGGTTGACAAAGAGAAAGAAAAAGTAACCAAACTTGAGGAAAAACTAGACAATTTTATTACCTTCTCCACAGCTTCCTTGCAGAAGCTACATGAGTTCGTGGCCTCGATACAACAAGCCATGTAACCGATGCAACAAACCCTGGATAGAGTGACGCAGTGGATCGACACAATCCACGCTAACCATCCAGAACTTGCTCAACCTAAGCCAAATCAACCTAGCGAAAATGGCTCCTCGTAACCGCACTGAACTTTGCGTATAGCAATGGAACTGCAGGAGGTTTCACCGAAAAAAGGCAAACCTCCTGCAGTACATCAAATCCCAAACTACCCCTCCCCCAATCATTGCGTTACAAGAGACAAATGGTGCATTGCAGCTGCCAGGTTATAGAATGCATCAAAACCTGGCTGATACTAAACCAAACACTGCTGTCTTAACTCAGAAGTGCCTTACAGTTACCTATTCAAAATGTGCTGGCATCGACATTGAGCACGACGTTCTTCAAATACTACCTGATAAACTTCACTGACCGTTCTTATACATTCTCAACGTATATACTACAAGAGCAAAGGCACCACTTCGATTTCCTATTTGCCCGAGCTACATCCTCGGCAGGCAAACACATTCTCCTCATAGTGGGGGCTTTCAACGCCTCCCACCCAGCGTGGGGTTACACCGCATCTACACCGAAAGGTAGAGCCCTCTGGTCCCATATTCAGGCACATCGTTTTACACTGCACAACGACCCGGAGGAGCCTACTCGGTTGGGGAACAGTGTGAACAAAGATACATCCCTCGATCTTACTCTCACCCACAATGTTCCCACAATTGTCTGGACTAACACCTAAACTAACACTGGCAGTGATCATTACATTATTAGCATTACTTTACAACTAAAACACAAACCCAATGCACCTAAACCACTGATGCTCACAGAATGGGACAAATTTTGAGAGACCCGCAACAGCACCGCTTTCTCACGTATTGCAGACCTTACAGAGTGGACTCAACAGCTTCAAAAAGGTGTTGAAATTCACACGAAAACTCTATTCCTTGACACCCCGATAACTACTCTCGACTCCAAGCTTCTCCATACGTGGGAAGCGAAACAGTCACTTCTGCGACGGTGGAAACACCAGCGCCACAACAGGAAACTGCGCATTAGGATAGCGAAGCTAGACCAACAAATCGAGCGATACACTCGCTCGGTGGCACAACAATGGGGTCAGCTTTGTGAAGGAATGCATGACCAGCTGAGTAATAAACGAACGTAGAAACTTCTTAGACATCTGCTAGACCCCAGCACTTCTCGCGCACGACCCTCTCATGCTGCCACTAAACTGTTACACAAGCACAGTGACCATTTAGGACAGCACTTCGATAACCTCCACACGTTGCATTTACTTCAGTTACGTAAGGATTCTATACCATCTTACGCAGGGAAACCTAATGAGTCATTAGATGCGCCGATAACGGAAGCGGAAGTTAGGCATGCCCTCGCAACACTCTGTACCACGTCGGCTTCAGGCCCCGACCGCGTTAACAACAAATTGCTCAGAAATCTTGACCCCATTTCTATTGAAGCTTTGACTGAGTACTTCAACGACTGTTTTGACACGGGCACCCCATCCACCTTCGTGGAAAGATGCCAGAGTCATCTTTATACCTAAACCGAACAAAGGTCCCTTAGTAGAAATTCTAAGGCCCATTTCCTTGACATAGTGTGTCGGAAAGACTATGGAGCATGTTGTGCTTGCACGCCTCTAGAGACACGTGGAAAATAATGGACTACTGCCTCCAGAAATGATTCGTTTTAGGCCCTCACTTTCCGCCCAAGATGCGATGCTTCGCCTTCAACACGACATCATAACTCCTAACCAGAGCGAGGATACTCAGGCAATCCTTGGTCTGGACATACATGGAGCATTCAATAACGTAGCCCACTCAGCTATATATGCTGGCCTCAATTGCATTTCTTGTGGCGCTGAAATCTACTCTTACATCAAAAGCTTCCTCACAGACCGCACAGTTACATTAACATTAGGACCAGAACATTCCTCACCCTTTACGTTAGGCAGCTTCGGAACACCTCAAGGGTCAGTGCTCTCTCGAATCCTTTTTAACCTGGCTATGCTACCTATACGCAACGCTCTTCAACGTATTCCTGACTTGAACTTCTCCATCTATGCCGATGATACCACCTTATGGGTGAAAGGAGGCTCAGATGGAAACCTTCAAGACACCCTACAAACAGCTCTAGATATAATAGCAGCAGTAACATCTCAGATGAATTTCTATTGTACCCTAACTAAATCAGAGTTACTCCTTCTACCAACTCATCGTCGAAACAAACACGTTCCAATGATCGAACTTCACATAAATGGGTGCCTCATTCCTAGAGTATCCCGCATTCTTGAGCTAGGTTTATTTATTCAAAACAACCGACTTAATACGTACACACTCGAAGCTTTACGCAACACCATTGAAAACACCCTAAGAATGATAGGAAGAATCTCAGGAAAAAATGGCGGGCTCCGAGAGTCAGACTTACTTCGTGTAATACAAGCTTTTGTGATTAGTAAAATTGCATATGCCATCCCTTACCTTAACCTTAAATTAGCAGAGGAGGAATCGGTCAACACTCTCCTCCACAGAGTTTACAAATACGCGCTAGGCATTGCAATCAATACCTATAACACACTACTCCACCAGACAGGAGTCATAAATACCCTATGTGAAATCCGTTAAGCCCATTTAACAGCTCAATATGGAAGGCTCGCGACCACTAGCACAGGTCACAACATTTTATTGTCTACCCGAAATAACTTCACCTCACTCACCATTGCTAAATACAACATTCCCCAAAACATACACAAACAATTAGTCATACCCCCCTTCCTAAAAACATGCATCCAACATATCACACTAAGCGTAGAATCCAAAGAGCAGAAGCTCTTCAGAAAAAATTGCATAGAGCAAATGACGTGCTCTATGTTGATGCGGCAGAATACCGATCCTCTTCATTCTATGCCCTCTCTGCTGTTGACTATAAAGGCAAGGCGATCACAACGGCATCCATCACTGTCAACTCTTCGGAGGAGGCAGATGAGGCTGCCATCGCTTTAGGTCTATCCATCCCCAATATCACCATGATTGTAAGTGACTCCAAAACTGCCATACGCAACTTCAGCGCTGGTCGCATCTCATCAACTGCCCTTTCAATTCTTAAGAAACATCCTCCAACGCAAGACGTTGCTCTCATATGTCTCATATGGACGCCCGCGCATGTGGTGTTGAGTGGCAATGATGCGGCTCATACCTGTGCTCGAAGAATGGCCGGCCCAGCGCAGGCCTCTGATGGCGCCTTAGACCACGCGGCCTTTTTCCGCGCGAGAGATCGTCTTTTGACCTTCCACGATGTTGTCACGTTCCATTTCTCAAGTTTTGTTATCGCCCCAAAACACTACACAATTCTCAGCGCGAAACGCGCCTGCAGTTTTCGAGAAGCTTCCGGACTGTAGTAGATCATTTCGATAAAATCATGCCCACTCCCCGAACTGTACAGATTATTCTGGAACCTACGTCACCACTAGCGATAACGCTATAGCATTCAATGGCAAGTTTATAAATGCCGACGCACTTCGCCGCTTCTCAGTAGTTGATCGACGGCCGACGCTCCGTTCACTGCTATCTGTGCAAGACTGCTACTGTAATCGGACTTTCCGTTTGTCGGGCACAGGTTCGCCCAATAAACTGTTAAATCCCAACACAAAGTATCTTGTCTTCGGCCACGTCACGACCCCGTGACAATATAACAAATCACTACCACCTACAGCGCACTATATACCCCCCTTACATCATGAAGCTTCGCGCTACCATGAAATACTATGGCACCAGTTACACACCCGTACGTTTCCTTCCCCATGTTTTCGCCATCTTTTACACCCTGCGATAGACCCCTCCCCTTTGTGCATTTTCTGCCAACAAAGAGCTAACCTAGACCATATCATGTGGGGGTGTACGTGAAACCCACCACCTAATTCTCTACACATTAACAATAAGGAGCAGTGGGAGGCTGCTATGTGCAGCTCGGCGCCCGAGGTCCAGAACCAAATCTTGGATTGGGCCAAGAGGTTAGCGGAGACCTACCCTGGGTAGGCTCCTCTGACACTCCACCACCACACCTTTCCCTCTTGGGATCAATAAAGTTTTTCTCCTCCTCCTTCTTCTCAACACAAATACCCCGTTTATTCGTACACCATTCTTAATGTACAAAATACCATAGAAGGCGCCTCAGACCCAACACAGCTGGAATGATTAACATCACGCGCCCTCTACAGGATTGGGTACGAAAACGTAGTTTGGCACGGCGTTTGCGTACCTCAGGCCGCCCAAAAACTTGTGTGAGGCTCGTTTTGAAGACGGACCACGTAGGGAGTTCAGCTTCGTGGTTTATGAATCACAGTTTTGTACCGTCCGGCAGGTAGAAAGAGACGTAGGCCAACTTGGCGGCGTCGCCCCATTTGTTGTCAACACTCAGTCGCTCGTACGTAGAAATTCAATTCTCGACGTCCTTGTCCTCGGTGCCTGACAAACAGGGGGTCTCGCAGACGTAGAGAGCCGTCACAGAGGACAGTGGGCGGTGCCAGTGGAGAAGTTGGAGGGGCGCTTGCGTCAGTGGGCATAATGTACAGTAGAATGCGATTCCGAAGCTCCAGAGTGATTGAAACCTAGTAGACTCCGCCACTTGGTAAAGGGTTTCTTTGTAGAGCAGAATGCACAAGGAGAAGCGGTCAGTAGCGTCCGGCCAAGCACAGCAACCACGAGCTTATGCTGATGCGAATGCCCCTGATGCGCAAAGAAATGCTGATGAGGCCACTTTTCTTCCCTACAAGTGTTATATTTTCATTACCCGGTACCGATTTTTTTTTGTTTTTACTGCGAAATAAGATAACTTTTTCTTTATTTGTATATTATTGTAACTATTCTGCCGTCCCCCTTCGTCTAACTTTTGTAAGGTTGTTGGCTTCATCCATTATTTCCTCAACTGAATTCCCTACGAAAAAGATTCTAGTATCATCAGCGTAAATATATGTTTTGTCTGAAGGTTTATGGTAATAAAAATTGGCCCCGTATATTCAAGTTACACTGCAAATGTCGTCGAAAGACGGTATCCTTGCGTCTGCAGAGAGTGAACAAAACATTTATTTGATGTTCTGCGCGAGAAAATCGGTGAATGGTATTCTGGAGGCGCTGCAATATAGTGCCTCAACCGTGCAGCAGAGGTCAACGAGCGCATCAAGTCACGTCATACGTGAGACGTGAGCGCTATATGGCAGTTATCTTGGAAAACGAAGCGCGCGGCCTGCGCGCCCGTCGCTGAGGCGATAAGGTGTATAACGCAATGCGACGGGTAGGTGCCACCACCGTGTCGTGTTAGCAAAGCTTTGGAAACACTTGCCTTTTCGTGCAAGCGTTGCATCGTCTGTGCAGCGTGAGAGACACTACGGCCCTTAGAATTACTTATACATGCATTTTTCAGTAGGAAGACACACATACAGAATATTGGCATGTTTTATGGTGCCTAAAACATGCGCAATAATTGCTTTTTAATTGACAATCGCATAAGTATGAATGCTAAATCTTGAGCAATACTGGTGGGCGCTGCGTACGGGGTCGGCCATTCAGAGTATCGTTTGATCAGTTTAATGCCGTTTAGGATATCGTTAAGGGAGACAAACAGACAAGTGTACAGACAGACAGACCAGAATTTTTGCGTCGAAGGTCTCCAAGAAAAACTACCGTCTTTAATATCATTTATATAGAGTATAAAAACGAATGGGCCTAAGATACTGCCTTGTGGCACAACTGAAGACACTATGGGCATCCAGCAAGAAAGGGTCCGAGTAACCGCTAGCAGGTGTACTCATCCTCGCTTTTACTGCTTTGTTAAGACATGTAATAGCCTACTCAAGAGGACAATGACTACCCAAGTTTGGCATCCAACTTTTTCAAAGAAGAAATTTTATTAATCTGTGCAATTTTCCATAGTCGCTCTATATTATGTCCCGCTGAAAAAATTTATAGCCTCACAACAGAAAACAGTAACGTATGACTAGAAATTGTTGTCTTTCTGAATTTGTTTTGAACAAAGAGGCACATTTATGTGGTTTAGATGTACTGTACATGTATTCCTTTAGTGGAAGCATGGGTGTGCAGCTTCGTTCATTCTTTCGCCGGTACTCGAACGCATCGGATGCAAGAATCATGGGCTCCCGCGGAGCAGCAAAGGCGGTTCTTGTTGGCCGCGGAAACAGGATTACAGACGAAAGTGACAAGAATTTTGAGATCATCTTGCCGAGTCTGCCAACAGGGCGCGTTTTTTTGAACACAGTGTTTTTGCACTGTGATATTCGAGTGAGACCTTTCAAGGTCGAAGATTTCCGGGATGCCCTGGACAAGGAACGGCTGCTTCCCGACGTAATTGCATTGGGTGCCTACCAGATCAACCATGTGTGGGCTGTCACCTTTAACAGCCAGGAGGTGACGAAGAAGGTGACTGAACTGAAAGAACTCCAGGTCAAGGCACTCCGCTACCTTGTTATCGACCCTCAGGAGCAGCAGGTGAGGCTGTGACTTCATTGGCTGTTACACGGCGTTTCAGACGAAGGTGTCCGCATGGCGTTGACATCGCTAGGGAAAGTTACAGAAGTTACCCGGGAACGCTGGCGTGTAGAAGGAGTAAATGAGATATTCGACGACCCGCACTGCTTTCATTAAGGGGAAAAGCGGTATGAAAGTTGAGGACCTGCCTCATCAGATACGAGTCGCCGGTGAATTAGCCCAAGTGGTAGCCCCAGGCTGGCCTATACAATGCCTGCGTTGCAGTGGAACAGGACATGTGCGTGGCGAGTGCAAGGTGCCACGGTGCTCACGCTGCCGGCGTTTCGGGCATGGGGACGCAGAATGCGTTCGTACGCCTCAGTAACCTCGTCAACTGAGGCAGAGGATGCATCAGAACACACTATGAACGTGACAGAAGTGGAGGACGCGGCTGAAGGTTGCGGAGACCAAGGCGCAGCAAATTTGTACTGCACATCTGCAACATCAGTAGACAAATCTACACCGGCTGCTGTGGACACACGACCAGGTTCTGCACCTGTATCTATAGAGACAGCTGACAATGCAGCGACAGACGCTGAACGCTCAGACAGACAGACGCTCCGGTGACTTCACACCGGAGCGTCTGCCCCTGCGTCAGAACAGGGCAAGTAGTCGATGGTGCCTGTCGCAGTGTCGGTTCCTCTATGAAGATAGACGGAGACACGCGCAACGGCAGCTGCGTCTCTTGGTCTAGCGGTGCCGTTTCAGCCATTAAAAGACCATTGGAAGAACCTGTGAAGACGGGAGACAAGAACAGCGCAAGTAGCAAAGAAGAACCACCGGCAAGGACGCCGACTGACCGATGCACCAGCATTTGAGCAAGAGCTGGTCACACCACGGACAAGAAAGCTGTGAACAAATCGATTATACTGTGCACTGAAACCGGGTGGTCGGCCGGTCCTGGAGGCATCTAGCGTAGCGCTAGACGTGCAAGGTAAGCGCCATGCTCCGGGCCTAACTCCTCCACATGATTGAAATGGCGCCTCAAGCATCATTTAGCTTCGACACGCTGAATGTTAGAAGCTTGGCTTCAAAGAAGAAGCAAAGCCAAGTCTATCGTTTGTTGTTGGAAGAAAATCTGCGTGTACTTGCAGTGCAGGAGACGAAAGCTAAAGGTGAGGAGGAGACTGGGAACTTGGTGCTTAAGTTTACATCCCATTATTTTGCTACTATGAGCCATGCCATAGGCACTTCTGGGGGATGTGTTCTTTTTGTTAGAAAACTTACAGGATTGGTAATACAAAATGTCTTTTCTTGCTCGTCAGGCCAAGTAGTATGGTGTGATTTTGTTTATTGTGACACTGAATGGCGCATTCTATGTGTTTGCGCTCCACCTACTGCCCAGGAAACAGTCAGTTTTTTTCTAATTTACGACAACATATGTGTACTGGTAAGAAACTTTTATTGGTGGGTGATTTCAACTGTGTCTTGATTAAAAGGGATAGATCAAGCAGTCGCCACGTTAAATACAAAAGCAGTGATTCCCTGGCACTGGTGATTATTGAAGACGAATTAGTAGGTGTAGCGGAGTGTCTGTATAGCTCCCGAGATGAGAAGTATATCAACTTTCAGGACACAAGTAAGGGCCGATTGGATCGACTTTACCTTACTGCAGATGCGATAGCCCAGTGTAGCAGTTATAACGTTGTCCCTGTTTCTTTTCTGATCACTGTCTTGTAAAATGCAATATCGGGTCAAAAAAGAAAAGGAACGCCTTTTCTGGGGAACAGTGGGAAATTAACTCTAACTTCTAAAGAGATTAGTCATTTAGCACACCAATTATAAAAGAAATTATTATTATTACCATAGTTCGTATGGACAAAATAGGAGAAGAATGGGAGCTATTGAAGCAGCGAATCAAAATGGAAGCAGCAGAGACATCTAGCATTTTATCTTTTGAATCTAAAAAGACAAAGAGCTTAGACAAACACTTCAAAGGCTCACAGCTCTTGAATGTGAAACACCTGGAGTTTATTGTCACTTACCAAGAGCCGTAGAGACAAGACAGGAACAGCGGGGAAGAAAGACACGAGCGTGTATCTTCAAAACTAAGCGCTAACACACACTTTTTCTTCGTTCTCTTTGCACTTTTCGGCTGCTAGGGCATGCCGGCTCACAACTCTAGATGCCATTATTCCTCCTTTCATTAGAGCATCGAGTCGATGCTCATGCACATGGGTACAGCGGGGCGATAAGAAAAAAATTGGCAGATCCCATGTACAGTGGAAATCGATGATATGCGAAGCATGAATGAGAAATGTTGATATGTCACTTTGTTGAATGTTGTTGATATGTCACTGGGCACAGCGATGCTACGCGTTAGCGAAACGCGAGCACTCTATTGTCTGACGCCAGGCGCGACCAGCGTCCGTCCGCGCGGCCCGACGGCAACTGGCGCGAAAAGCGACATGCTGCGTTTCGCGCCGATGCGTTACCCAGACAACACTGCGTCTCTCTCTTTTCGTGACGGAAGGACGCCGGCGCGCTGAAGGTAGGTAGGTAATCAACTTTATTGATTCACGAAGGAATCATTTGAGGGGGGCGCTGGAAGGGGAAGTGGAATCAGGATGGCAACGAGCCCTCGGGCCGCTCTGGGTGGCCGGACACTGCTGTGCTTCGGCGACCCTTCTGGCACAGCTCACTGTCCGGAGCTGTAAACCCGGTTGCGAGCTGCGCAGAGCAGCCTCCTATCGCTCCTGATGTTCTGACCCTTGCAACGGAGGCTTGGGCTTGTTTGGACAATTCATAAATATGTGCTGGAAGTCGGCTCTGGTGCTAGGACATAAGTTGCAATGAGGTGAGGTTTCGCCATGTGTAAAAAGGAAGAGAAGAAAAGGAGTCGTCACTGTGGCCGTTTGAAGTCTGCGCCACAAAGCCTGGTCACTTCTGGAGAGAGATTTATGTGGCGGGGGATACGTCAGGCGGGAAGTTTGGTAAAATAGCGTGATATCGTGATAGCCGAGGAGTCGATCATTGGCACCTCGACGCGAAGGCAGGTCGCTGTGAACCCGTTTGGCGAGTGCTCGGGCTTGGGTGTGAGCGGCCGCGTTGCCTCGGTGTTGTTATGCCTGCGAGTCCACAGCGAACGTCTATGCCTCTGAAAAAGGCAATCTGTGTTAAGGCCAGCCCGCCTGACGCGATCAACAACTCAACGGCGTCATCATGCCTCGGCGCCTTTCTGGCGCGCACGTACAGTGAGTCATCTCAGATGCGAGCCCGTCGAGTAAACAACCGGCGTCTTCTTATCTGGCGGCAGACAAAATGCGCGGCGACGTCACTCGTCCTTGGGTGCAGCCACCTGCAGCGCAGCCTCTCTAGATTCGATGAGAAAGAAGGACGCGGCCCAGCGGTGACCTCATTGGAGGATTCTGACCTCGCGACCAGCGGCGCTTCGGGTTGGACATTTGGGTTGGACCCGGGGCGTATAAAAGAAGCCCTGCGGCGCGTCGAGAGAGCCCCTTTTTACAGCGGACCCATTTAAGAGCAGACCTATGTGTTAAGGGGAGAGCTCGGCTCTTCGAGTCTCTGTCGACCCAGTGCCGAATTGGTAACGCCTTTGTATATATGCTGTACATAAACCTTGTTTAACTCACCGTCGTCTCGTCCGCTCGTCTATCAGCTCTGCGCAGAAGCAGTCGCGAGCTGAGAAACCTACGCTACCAAACGGCTGGTTACCTTCCTGGTGGAATTCGAAGCAGTGGCGCCTTCGGGACCATGTTGGCGTCGCCGTCTTTCGAAACAGTGGTTGCAGCGGTGAGATTCGTAGCGCCCTTCGTAACGTCGTCGGAGGTGCGCGCCGCAACAGTGGTTGGCAGCTGCGGGAGCGGCCAGCGTCAGCGACATCGATGCGGTGAGTGCCTGATGTTTTCCCCTCAGTTCACCAGACTACTCTAGCTCAGGTTATAATAGTTTAGAGAAGGGCTGTGTGACGCATTAGAGTGAGCTTTGATCGTTTCAAGCCAAGTCGAAGCGCTTTGAAACCAAAGTTAACGCGGAGGTTGTAAACACGGGAGTGTGAAAAATTGCTTGCGCGTCTTGCTAGTTGACTTATAGTGGGTACGGCAAGTAAATTCTTAACAGGGGCAAACAGCAAGAGGCTAGTGTGAACGATGGAGAACCTTAAAGTCAAGGAACTCATTGAAATTTGTGAGGAACTCGGCATTACTTTGGGTCGTGCGAAACGAAAGCAAGCGATCCTTGAGATCATGAGGGATGAAGGAGTGCGGGCTGAGGAAGTTGATGAGACCTAAGCGGATATCAAAGCACGCTGCGAGGAGGCTAAAAGGCGAGAAGTAGAAGCTCGCGAACGTGAAGAAGCTGAAAGGCGAGAAGCTCGCGAACGTGAAGAAGCTGAAAGGCGAGAAGTTCGCGAACGTGAAGAAGCTGAAAGGCGCGAACGTCGCGAGCACGAAGAGGCCGAGAGACAGGAGCGCCTCGAGTTGAAACGAATAGAATTGGCAATCCTACAGTGTTCGCAGGCGCCTAGCGTAGCTTCTCCGACGATTCAGGTCAGCGGTTATAGAATTCGGGACCAATTGCCACCGTTCGTAGTAGGCGAGGACTTGGCGAAGTATCTCGTCAAGTTTGAACACGTCTGTGAGCGAAACGCTTTAGAGCGGTCTCTTTGGGCGCAGAACCTGTTAGCTCTTCTTCCCGGCGAAGTGTCCGACGCGATAACTTGCTTGTCAAGGGAAGCGTTTGAGAGCTATGACGAGGTTAAGGAAGTGCTCTTGAGACGTTATAAGTTGTCACCCGAGGCTTTCAGGCAAAGGTTCCGGTATGCTAAAAGGGGAAAGAGTCACACGTTGACTTCGCGTTTCGTCCTAAAGCCGATTTAATTGAATGGCTCAAGGGCAAAGGTGTTTATGACGACCGCGATAAAGTGGTGGAAAGCGTTGCATTGGAGCAATTCTACCGCTGCATCGAGGAGGATGTCAAACTTTGGCTGCAGGACAAACTTGAAGTACAGCTAAACAAGGCAGCACAGATAGCTGAGGAGTAATATACTCGCCGAAAGTTGCATAGCAGGGCAGTGCGCGTTTAAAAAGATGAAAGAAAAGAAGGCTTTTCAAAGAAACCTGATCAACGGGAACCCGCTCCGCACCGTAATTTCAAGAAGGACCCGTCTCTTACGAAGGACAGTGTAGGGGAAGGGCAAACAGAAGCGGAGAAATCGAGTGAGGTTTCTAAACAACGCACTGATACCACGCGGGCGCTTGAATCACGGAAGCCACTAATCTGCTACAACTGCAAAAAGGAAGGGCACATCGCGATAAACTGTAAGCAAAAGTTTGCTTTCGCAACAATTCGAGAATCGGAAAAGAACATGCGGTTGTAAGAGCCGTATATCCAAGAAATTAGTTTGAATGGGAAAACGTGCCGAGCACTTAGAGACTCAGCGGCAACCATGGACGTTGTCCATCCTTCATTGGTGTCTCCGGATGGCTTTACAGGAGAATGCGCGTGGATCAGGCAAGTCGCCGAGGAGCAGAGTGCTTGCCTACCAATCGCCACGGTTGTCATAGAAGGCCCGTTCGGTAAGCTTCGCACCGAAGCGGCTGTGTCTGCCACGCTTCCCGATAGCTTTCCTTATCTTTTCTCCAACAACTCAGAGCAGCTTCTCAAAGAGCAGAGTAAATCGTTCTTCCCGAACTTAGCGTACATGGCCCTCACGCGATCGCAAGCGTGGAAGCTTTCGCAGGTGCTTGATCTTGTTAAATGCAGTGAACTCTCAAGTGACTTTGTCGGCAGGTCGACTGAACCTCAGAGAGGAAATTTTTCGCGTGAGTCATGTGAGCAGTCACGCGAGCGGCCCGTCGCCGAAGCGACCGGCGCAGTTTCCGTAGCAGGGGGAGACGACATGGCGCCATTGAGTCAGAGCGAGAGGGCGGCAACGCTCTCGCCTGTAGCGGAGAGTTGGAGTGAGCTGTCGAGGGTTGATCGAGAAACGCTCATTCAAGAGCAGTGTGAGGACCTCTCAATTAAAGCGCTTGGGGAAAGCCACATGAAAGCTTCACAAATGTTGTCGAAGGAGTACTACAACAAATTTGCGAGGAAGCGCGCTTTTGAAGTAGGAAGTCAGGTATTGCTGCTGCGGCCGTTCAAAAAGAACAAGCTTGAGATTCATTGGGAAGGGCCCGTCAAAGTGATATCTAAGCTTTCCGATACGAATTATGAAGTGAAATTAGAAAGGCGGCCGAACAAAATTTATCACAGCAACTTGAGGAAACCATACGTTCAACGTCAAGCGGTCGTAAATTTACTTTTAAGTGCTTCAGAGGAAGAGGGAGCGGAAGTTTTGAGTTCTAGGGATGTAATCGAAAGGGGATCGGAGGTAACCTTGGAGCAGTTGAACCTAGAACCTAGGTTAAGTGAAGTCCAAAAGGAGGACCTGAAAAAGATTGTTTTGGTGTTTTAAGACGTGTTTTCGAACTGTCACGGAAACACGACGGTGATCGAACACGATACCGAGCTAACTTCTGAGGAGCCAATCCCTAGTAAGCCGTATCGTTGTTCTCCTGTGGAACGTCGCAAGTATGAGCAGCTGTTGGTACTGCATAGGCATCGTCGCCTAAAAGTGACCGGTTACTGAGATGGAGCGTGATACTCAGACAGCGCAACTTTGACATTCGCTAAAGAAAAAAAGGAAAGCTAAACGCTAATGCAGGTGCATTGAGCAGTGCGTTCTAGCTAGTACCTTCTTAACCTTTCGGTTTCTCGCTGGCGATTCGGGGCAAAATTTTGACCTCACCATGACCTGAGCTGAGCGTTCTCGTCCAGAGTGAGCTCAAGGAGCCAACTTTATGTTGTATTCTAATTCGTTACGTTGTTGTACGTGTAAAAAAATTGAGCTCTCACTTTAAGAGTCTTGTGTCCCACATGTGCCTCTTGATGTAGAGGGAACGAAATTCCCATATACACGTAGCTAGGTATATGTTGTACTATACTTTGTCTGGTGTTCTGTCGGGTGACCGACGGCACTTGCTTGTGCCGTGTGTTGTCTGTTGTCGAACCGTTCTAGACAAGTTGCAGAACCATCGACAAGTGCTGAAACCAAAGATCGTCAGAAGAGACGAGCGAAGCGGGTCGGCAAGTTGTGGCGACAAGCCAGTGGACCTGGGATCCGTCCTCAAGAATGGGATGTGTTCCCGGGACAGAGTCAGGAGCTGCATTCTCCCCATGGCCCTGGAGGCGAACCTGGAGGGACCTGGCGAACGAGCGCGCCTGACATCCGAGCCACGTAGAAGCAGCTCGTCTTTTCGGCGCATTGTCTGGCGGCGGGGGTGCTGTTATGCCTGCGAGTCCACAGCGAACGTCTATGCCTCTGAAAAAGGCAATCTGTGTCAAGGCCAGCCCGCCTGACGCGATCAACAACTCAACGGCGTCATCATGCCTCGGCGCCTTTCTGGCGCGCACGTGCAGTGAGTCATCTCAGCGTCGAGCCCGTCGAGTAAACAACCAGCGTCTTCCTGTCTGGCGGCTGATGCAATGCGCGGCGACGTCACTCATCCTTGGGTTCAGCCACCTGCAGCGCAGCCTCTCCAGATTCGATGAGAAAGAAGGACGTGGCCGAGTGGCGACCTCATTGGAGGATTCTGACCTCGCGACCAGCGGCGCTTCGGGTTGGACATTTGGGTTGGACCCGGGGCATATAAAAGAAGCCCTGCGGCGCATCGAGAGAGCCCCTTTTTACAGCGGACCCATTTAAGAGCAGACCTATGTGTTAAAGAGGAGAGCTCAGCTCTTCGAGTCTCTGTCGGCCTCAGTGCCGAATTTGTAACGCCTCTGTATATATGCTGTACATAAACCTTGTTTAGCTCACTGTCGTCTCGTCCGCTCGTCTATCAGCTCTGCGCAGAAGCAGTCGCGAGCTGAAAAACCTACGCTACCAAACGGCTGGTTACCTTCCCGGTGGAATTCGAAGCAGGGGCGCCTTCGGGACCATGTTCGCGTCGCCGTCTTTCGAAACAGTGGTTGCAGCGGTGAGATTCGTAGCGCCCTTCGTAACGTCGTCGGAGGTGCGCGTCGCAACAGTGTCCACAGTGTGCATGAACCCAGAGGAGGGTGATGAGGCGATCAGGCGGAAGAGATGATTCAAGAAGTTTAGCAGCCGGGGAATGAATTCGAAAAGTGGCAAAATTACGAATTGCAGTTTTTGAATCGGAAAAATTATACTCAGCGGAGGAGTGAACAATGGCTAAAGCGATTGCCGCCTCCTCTGCTTCCAGCGATTCTGTCGAATTTGGAACCATAAATCAATCAATCAATGTTTCTTTATTAGCATCAGAAGTGTACATTGTAAGTAAGTATGCAGGAGTATGCAGGGACGCACTAGCGACCAGTTTTTGAAATCCATCTACGACAGCTACCGCGAAAGCTCGATGATCTACATATTCGGCCTCGTCTACATAGACTGCGGGAGAATTAGGAGGGAAGCGCTTCTGATGGGACTTGGCTCGAGCTTCCCGTCGCGCCCGATTATGTTCTGGGTGAGTATTTTTGAGGAGTGGCGGGATTAATAGGTTGCTACTAACAGTGACGGGAACTGCGTGCGTGGCTGTGGTGTGACCAGGAACGTTGATTCCAAGTCGGCGCAGGAGTACCTGTCCTGTTTCTGTGAGTGATAGTCTTTGATATTGGCTGAAAAGATGCGCCTCTACAAGCTCTCCCAGAGTGTTGTGCACCCCAAGTTGAAGTAGTTTATCCGTGGCTGTTGATTTAGGGAGACGGAGCGCAGTTTTATAGGCATTACGAATGAGTCTGTTAAGTTGCTCGATCTCCGTAAGTGAGAGATAGAGGTAGGGGATAGAGGTAGGCAGGGGATTCTGCATAGGTAAAAGGTCTGTATGAGGCGGCGTGTGTCTGCTTCCCTCATGCCGCGATGACGATTGGATATGCGCTTAATGAGGGAAGCTGTATTTTGAACTGAGGTGCTGATTAACTTTATGGTGTCCGCGTTCGAACCATTGCCGGAAATATTAAAGTGTAAACTATTGATTTTATTGACCCTGCGAATAGGGGTGTCATCAAGCATGACTTGAATGTGACATGTATCTTGCTTTTTAAAGTCAACTACTAGGAGTTTCGATTTAGCCGCCGAGCAGGTGAGCCCAATATTGTTGGCGTGTTTAGCAACAATGTCAGCGGCCAACTGAAGGTTCGATTAGATTTCGCCATGGTTGCCAGTATTGACCCAGATGTTGATGTTATCCGCGTACAAGGAGTGATTGATGGAAGAAAGTTTGGCAAGCTCCCGCGCTAGTGGTATGAGAGTAACGTTAAAAAGGAACGGGGACAATACCGATCCCTGGGGCGTTCCCTTGCTACCTAGCGTGAAGGGATCGGTTTTGAAAGTGCCTAGCTGTAGGCATACGGACCTATTGCTGAGAAAGGCAGAGACATACGTGTGCATGCGAGAGCCTACATTTAGTTCACTAAGAGATTGTAAAATCGAGGAGTGAGAAACATTATCAAAAGCCTTAGTCAGGTCCAATGCAAGGATGGCTCTGTTGATGTGTGGAAAAGTAGGATTTAGCACGTCCTCCTTAAGCTTCAGCATGACATCCTGAGTGGAGAGTCCCGCTCGAAAGCCGTACATGGTGGAGGGAAACAGTTTTTCTTGTTCCACGTAGCGATTAAGACGATTGAGAATTACATGCTCCATCAGTTTTCCTGTACATGAGGTAAGAGAGATTGGTCTCAGATTATTAAGGTCTAACGGTGTATTATGTTTGGGTATGAAAGTCACCTTAGCTGAGTTCCATTCCTGGGGCAGCGCGCCCTGCTCCCATTGTTGATTCATGTAATCGGTAAGAGCTGCCACTGACTTTGAGTCTGAATTTCAGAGTGTTTTGTTAGTAATTCCATGTAGTCCTGGAGCAGATGTGGTGCGAAGTTTGCTTAGGGCAGGCCAGACATCCGCCTCTGCAATTGGTGCATCCAAGTCTGCCTTGGGAGCTCCATTGTAGGTAGGTAACGATTCTCGCCTTGGGCCAGGGAAATACGTAGTTTTAAGAGCAGTTTCATTGTCTTGTCCTTGTTTTTCTACTTCAAACAAGAGTTTCGTAATTCGCTTATTACATTCACATCACGAGGAGCATGGATCTAACATATGGCGAAGCAGGGACCAAGAGTTCTTTATATGTAGAGTACCGTCGAGTCGGTTACATATCTGGTTCCATTGCTGCGATGAAAGTTCGGCCGCGTGTTCAGCTACAAGCTGGAGTGTTTGTGACATTTTGCGTTTTAGTTTATGATTATATTTTTGCTTGAGCCATCGTTTCTCCAAGCTCTGATGGGCCTCTTATAGGTGTAGTAGCCTGCTGTCTACTGGATCACGGATATGTGCTGCTGGGGCTACTTTTTCGCTAAGAGATACATCCTGTTTAAGCTGAGATGCCCAGTCTTTGTAGTCTTGAATTTCTTTTTTTGGGTTTCGGTCTCGGATTTCACGAAATTTGTCCCAGTCAACAATAGCTTTTAAATGAAACTGGGGACGAAAATTGGCATGGGACAGTGTAATTGTTAGGATGTAATGATCACTGCCGAGGTTGACCCCACTGTGTGTCCAGTTAACTTGTCGCACATTTTTAGTGAAAGTAAGGTGAGGGGTGGTATCTCTGCTCACATTGTTGCCAATTCGTGTTGGTAGCATGCAGTCAGTGACTAGAGTGCACCTGTTTCGCTGAATGTATTGAAGAAGGCTAGTGCCCTTCCGAGTGTTTATCCTGTAACCCCAATCTACGTGTGGGGCATTAAAGTCACCCGTTACAACTATGGGAGCAGAGTTTGCTATTTGGATGACCCTATCGATTGCTTCAAAAACAGCAGTGAGGCCATCTCTAGGATGAGAATAAATATTCAAAATAAATTATGTGCCTTGTCCTCTACGACGTGGGAGAAGTTCAAGAAGAAGGCAGTCACTGTAAAGATCGGAAAGGTCATGCTCTATAAACGAGATATTCCTCTGTATATATGTGGTAGCCCATGGGGAGCTAGGATGCGAATGTACAGCCTGATAGCCGAGGAGTTTGCAAGCTTTTAAAGGCTCCTGTACGGAGATGACATCAGGGGCCCGTGTAGACCGCTGTATAAAAAGTGAGAGGTTGTCTCTCTTGTTTCTTAATCCACGGCAATTCTATTGCCATAAGCAAAGTGAAGAGGGTGAAGATGAGGCAAGGGTGCAGGAGGGGGTTACGGCTGCGAAGGCGCTGGAGATGGTTGAGATTGTGGGAGAGATTCCAGCCGAGCAACTAACACGTCTAGAATACTCTCTATCTTATTGAAGCGTTCAACAATTTGTGTAAAGCCTAAATTAACCTTTTGTTTGAGTTCCCGGTGTTCTTTGCGAATTTTTTGACTGGTGCTTGTAAAATCATCCTCCGATGACTCGGATTGCTCTGTCCTTTTCTTTTTTGCTGGCTGTGGAGAGGAATCTATAAAATCGGCCCTGACTCGGCTGCCATATCAGGCTCTATAACAGAAGGGGAGATGAATAGGGGTGGAGAAGACGCAGGTGGGGCAGCTGTAAGTGCACTTAAACGTTCCAACACGAGAGCCAACTTTTGCTTAAGCTCTTGAGTTTCTCGCGTTAGGCGTTCGATAGTCTCCTGAGTTTTAGAATTTTCTTTAGCATCAGAGAGCATACAACAGGAGCAGGAGGCTTGCTTTACCCAGCTAACCTTTTCGGGTTTGGTGCTGAAGTCGCGGCTTTGTGATGCACTTCGTCCAGGGCTTTTGCCTTTGCTGCCACGGTTTCGTC